>NC_142607.1:15003449-15306480 GCF_041222555.1 Hakea prostrata
CAGTTCCCCAACTGTAAGACACTGTACTTCGAATGCCTTTCTTGACTGCTTCACGGACTTCTCGTATATATCAATCAGAATCCCTATCTCTTGGAAAAAATCCACTTCAGATACCAATATCAACACATTTTTCTTCACGGTCACTTCAACACCAACCTAGATGTTTCATGATGCACATATTAACATACAAAGCAAGCAAAAATAAAGAATGATAGACAAGAGAGAGGGAGAGATAGAACCTGCTGTTCGGTGGAGATTTCAGGAAGTGGGTTTAGACCATCCTTGGTTAATGCATTGAGAATCTCTGTTGTGTCTACTTGAGTCTTTTTGAAGAGTTCCTCAAGCATTTGATAATCTACTGATATCTTTTTCTGCTTGGATTTTATCACGCTGTCTGCAGTTTATGAAAATTATAGTTTAGAAGATGTTTTAATTAAATTCAACCCCAAAAAGGGCTCCTTCTTGTTGTTCACTCACCAATGTGTTCTTGATGACGATCGAGTACCTCTTTAAGATGGATATGCTTCTCATTGAGTTTTTCCGATAATTTGTCCAGATCTTCATCCTGCGATTCTGACGGAGTGTACCTGTAACGGTAATAAATTGTGATATGGAATTAATTTGTAGCCTAACTGCTTTTAGTAGAAACTCAGTGTTAGTTTCAGTTAATTTCTAGACTCCTCTCTACTGTTGCAACAGTCTTGCCCAAAAGGCCTGGTTGAGTGCGAAAACAGCTGTTTGGCCACCTTCCACGCCTGAATAAATGGATTTTCTGCTCAAAAAACGATCCATGCATGAAATACTACCAACATATCTAAAAAGACCTGAGTCATGCAATATTACTATTTTTGTGTTCTTCATGGATATACAGGTTAGCCGATCCACATCGTTTATAATTCACTTTCCTAGAATACACTGCTAGGATTGTAACACTTGACAATTTGGGAGACATTTTAGGAGTGATTCCATGCAGACAAAAGAGAGCAGTTGGATAATAAAGTGCCAAGTGTCACAATCCTAGCAGTGTATTATAAGGAATTGCAGGAAAATGAACTATCATTGAAGAGTTGCTATTCATTAGCAACAACCGGCATCTCTTGATGAAGAGGTCACCGCTATCCATCAGCTAGTTACCAACCCTATGAATTTTTAATCATTGGACTATTCACAGTTTGGTATGATTGATGAACTAAACGGGTTAGGCCGGTTTTAAAATATCATAATCCCAGGATTGGAAATTTAGAGGGGATACGTGGCATTCATTGGTAGCTAGTTGATGGATGGCCGTTATCTTGGGCACTTTAGAGGATTTAAACCTTCCTTAATGTATGGTGGAGAGGTGTGAGGAAGTACAGACCTCGACCTCATGGATAGGGATTCAGATCCTCTCCGCCCAGACAAATTGTCTCCCCACACGCCCCCACCCTCACAAAGGGGTTGACACAAATGGATAGCCGACCCAAACTCGTAGGGTGCGTATATCTATGAAGAAAGAAGATAAGAAGAGCATACTCATGACCCAATGACAGGAAGCCGAAGAAATGGGGCACACAGCAGATGACGCTCCTAATGGTCCAGTAAACAGCAATTTGGACAACCGATTGGTCAGGTGGATTCGCGTCTGCCGGGAGATATCTGATATTGTTGATGCACTTAGTCACGTCAACCATGGCCGTAGTAAGGCACCTCAATTTTCTCAGGGGCTCGGATTTGTTTGCACCCTCCAATACAAAGAACCCACCATAGGTGACAGCAAAGGCAGACATGACCAGAACCACCTTTGAAACCCATGAACAGGTTGAAAGCATTTTGAAGAGTTCCAACGTCGGTTCTTCTTCCCTGTCTCCTTCTTCGACGCATTTGCATGATATCTATCCAATTAAGTAATAATCAATGTCGTTATGGTCAGTTCTGCATTACTGTTTGCTACTACTGATCAATAGTACTAATAGCTCAGACTTACTAACCTTGCAGGAGATGTCATAAATGGTTTTTGTCAATGCATCGAAATTTGGGGTGCTCTTTTTCAAGCTTTCCATCGCACGCCCGACCTACGTAGACGCATTCAAACATAAGGCCTAGGTGATGTCAATTGGGAGAGCAAGCAAGTAAACTCAATACATACAGGGTTAATGTGGCAGTCTTTGGTGGTGGAGAGCTCAAGGATGTCGGTGATGAATTGGAGAAGATGCTCTATACCCTCCAACTCCCTGTGATCAGTATGGGTAGACTTGATCTGCTCCATGATCGTCTCCAACTCGTTTTCATTGGTGATCACTCGGTGTTGATCTGTAATCAGCACATTCAGAAACTGCTCCATCTTCTTGTCTATTTCTTGCTTTTGAAGAAGAAATTTACCAGAGAACAGAAATTTCTGGGACTTATGAGCAGGAGATGGCATGATGGGAGCAGAATAGCCTTGCCTTTTATAGCCGTTAGTAGGCGGTGATGTCAAACTTAAAAGAGAGACTTTCGAGTCATTAAACTTTTTTTTTATTTATATATATTGTATTTTAAATATGAATATGACATATTATAATGTTATACGTATTTTGAAAGGCACATGCGTATGGAGCATCTTAATGAAGGTTTTTTCTTTTTTACTTTCTTTCCTGTAGGATAAGGAAAGACTTGTAAGTCACATAGTTTAAACAAAGTCGTTGAGAAAGAAGGCTGTATAAAAAATAAAAGAAATTGGACCAACCAGAAGAAAAAACAAATTACTCCACATTAATGAGATTCGAGTACCATGTTATCTTGCTTCCCTCCATATCTGATTCTCCTTTGCTTTTTCTTTTTCTTTCTTTTTTTTTTCTTTTTTTTTTTCTTTATTTATTTATTTATTTTATTATTTTTTTTTTTAAGAAAAAAAATCTTTTTTGGGATCTAGAGAGGGAAATTTCCCTCTTTTTAGAATAAAAATTAGACTTCTGGGTCATTCCAAAGAGAGATAAAAAGACTTTCGAGTAGTTCCCAAAAAAAAAAAAAATAAAAGGATTCTCCGGTCATGCCAAAAAAAATAAAAAACTTGTGAGTCTTCAAAAATTTTTATGAGTCATGACAAAGACAAAAAGAGAGATAAAAAGAAAGACTGAATAGAGAAGACCTAATAGATAAAAAAAGAAAAATTTAACAAGATGAGAGAATCTGCCACGGAAATCAAACAAAGGCAGTGGAGAAAGAAGACAACCAGTCCCTCTAACCAAACAATTTGAGTAAAGCCCCATAGCATGTTATATACTCTACCTCCATAATGAAATAAATAATTATACCCTGTTGGAAAATGCCATGTCAGCATTTGCCACATCAGCCTCCATTGGTTTTGATGATAATAAACATGAATTACTAATGGCTATATTGAGTTGTGTTGTTTTAGTTCAAGATGAGAACAAGTGGACCAACTCCAAGTCAAAACCATATGCTCATGCTCAAGTCAAGCTCAAGCCAAGATCATGCCAAGATGGACATGAAGTTTAAGTCAAGATGATCATGCCAAGATGGACATGAAGATGATCATGAAGAATGTAGTACAAGAAGACTCAAGAACTTCAATGATCAAGACTTAGGACACCTCCATATGCATTCTCATGTAATTGTATGTAATCATATGCATATTATGTCACTAGACTGACCTAGAACATATTAAGAATGTGTATGAGGCTTAGGGTTGACCAAAAAGTCCAAAAAGTCCAAAAACCCAAGCCAAATCCAAGTCTCATACTTGACTTGCTACAGACGGATGACCGTCTGAACCAGAAGGACGTCCGTCTAGTTTCTGTCAAGTCACAGAAAGTCAGACGGAATTCCGTCTAGTTTAACTAAGCCTCCAACGACTAGTTTTTAACGGATACTTCTCAGACGGACGACCGTTTGGTTAGACGGACGGACGTCTGAACTGAAAACTGGACTTAAAATGTGTCAGTTTTCTATCCGTTGGGATTGGGTTTAGGCACTCAAAGGTGCTCTATATAAACCCAATTCACCCCATTTGAAAGCATTGACACACACACTTGATCACCCACTCCCCAAGTGATCCTAAGCTCTCAAATTGCAAGAAAGCCTTGTGCTTTACCTCTCATCCTCTCTCCAACCTTGAAGAACAATACCAAGGTACTAAGTAAGCTTGTGAAAATCAAGCTTGAGGTGATTGAAGGCGTCAGTGGTGCATGCATTTTATATATTGAGTATACAACTCTTATTGCATCACATTCACACAAGAGGTAAAGTGTCACACCTCTTGTAAGGTAACATCTTTTCTTTGTAACTGTTTCAATTCTATTCTAGGTATATTAGAATTGGTTTTGGGTGCTCTTGCCCGTTATCAAAGATTGATTGGGTGCTCTTGCCCTACTTGGTAAACAAAGACTGTAAAGGGTACTCTTGCCCCGTAACAAAGATTATTGTAAGGGTTTGATCTCTACCCATTGTATTGAAAGAGAATCATAAGTGGAATACTCTCTTGAGTCCAAGAGAGGAGTAGACGTAGACTTGTATAGTCGAACCACTATAAATCCTGTATTGTGGTTGTTTGTTATTGTTTAATTCATTTGAATTTTCAATTTACATTGTATTTCCACACAAATCGCAAAATTGGGACAATCCACTACTTGCAACCGATTCACCCCCCTCTAGGTTGTATCAACATACCATATTCCACACTTTTCATGATATTGCCCCTCCTGTCATCAAGGAAAACAACCTAATGATGGACTTCTTATTATCATGACAATTAGCGAGTCAAAATCTATATGCCCTACTACTATAAGTCTAGAATATACTTGTAGATTAATATATAATCACTACTTCAAAATAAAATATTTTCTTCAATTATAATTCTTTCTCAATATCCTTTATAGGACAATTGTAATAAGCTCAGTGTATCTCTCTTGAGAATTAGAACATTCTTAAGTCTACATTCCTGCATACTGAATTTTTTTAAATATAAACTATATATGCCCTATGGGAAAGATCCAATAAATGGCATGAACTATCTCCATAGATCTCAAAGCCTAAGACAAAAATATTTTACCGAGGTCTTTCATACCAAAATTTTTAGATAACAATTGTTGAGTCCCCATGTAATGACCAATGTCACTACTACTGAGCAAATGTTATCAAACTAACTAATAAAGAAGATAAAATTCCCCCCACTAACATTGTGTTATATATATATATATATATATATTTACGAGGTTCTCAATAAAACTGAATGAAATCACAACACTATCAAACTTTAAGTACAAATGTTTAGTAGCTTACTTAAAACCATAGATAGACTTCTCAAGTCTAACATAAGATGATCAAAATCATCAATTACAGAACCCTTAGGTAGGACAATATAAACTTCTTTATCAAGCTTTCCATTCAGAAAGACAGTCTTCATATCCATCTGGTGTGACACATATTTAAATATCACTGTCATATGGTTGTCCGTTTGTACTTCAAAATGGTTTTCCGTAACACATATTTGAATATACATACATTTATGTGTGCAGAGCACAAAAACATTTGAAAATCTATCTACTAGAATTTAACTCATGATTGATGAACAAGAACGAACAAAGAAAATATTGTGAGAGATCTAGTTCTTTAATAGTAACTCTTCCTCTCAAACACCCTCATACATTGTATTGTTTCATTTCAATACGTAGCAGATGCATCTCATTCTTCTTTCTTTCATGAGTTCTTTAATAGTAATTCTTTCTCCCAAAAAACGTTTTTTTCTTTCTTCTGCGAACAACCTCATACATTGTATTGTTTCATTTCAATACACAGCAGATGCATCTTTTTCTTCTTTCTTTTATTTTTTATTTTTATTTTTAGGGGGATTAAAATGAAGAAAGACTTGCAAAGGATAAACATTGAGGAAAGATGATGAAGAACAAAGGTTGGAACTTCCTAGAAATACAAAAATAAAATGGACCAACAAGAAGAAAAGACAAGTCGCATTGTAAATACTAATATATATATGACATATGGACGCAAGCTACACTGGATAACACTCATCTCTAACAACCATATCATAAAGGATCTGACGTTAATTAATGGCTAAGTTTGTCAAGTAAGTATTTAATTAGGGACCCAATGTGATTAATCCATACAACTCCCAGCAGTAAAGGCTCACCAAAATGACCATGTGTACACTGTTGGAAGGTTTACCTATCAACCTAAAACTCTCAAGAAGATATGCATGCGGTAGAGAGAAGTCCTGATCAAAGTACATGCACATGCACGTACGTATGGAAGTAATTGATATCAACTGCTATAGATCATGCAGGGGTTAAATTCAAATATTTCAAGGGACATACCTTATTGAGCCAGCGGACTCGCACATAACTTAAATGCTGGGTACTTGTTTAAGCTGGAAACAAATATGGCTGAGCTACCTTGTAAAGGATATGCATTAAAGGAAGATGATTAAGAACAAAGGTTTGATGAGGGTTTGAACTATCTACAACAACAACAATAAGCCTTTTTTCAATTAAATGGGGAGTCTACATAGATTCTTGTCCTCCAATCAGTTATGTTTGAGGCCATGTTAGATACAAGGCATAATCTATGCATATCCTATCTCACCGCTTCTCTTAAGGTTATCTTAGGTTTGCCTATAACTCTTATATTTCATTCAATTTAGATTATACCACTTATTCGTACAAGTGTATTTAAAGGCCTCCGCTGAACGTGGTTGTACCACCTCAAATGACTTTCTCGTAGCTTATCATTTACGGGAGTAACTCCCAAATCAACTCTAATATGATCATCCATCATCTTATCCTTCCTTTTACCACTTATCCATATTAGCATCCTCATTTATGCTACACTGATTTTTATATACAAGATTCTTTTTAACAGCCCAACACTTTACACCACACATCATAATTGGTTAAACGACAGTCCTATAGAAATTTTCTTTAAGCTTTAATGGAATATGTCGATCACACATGACCCCAGATGCATCTCTCCACTTCATCCACCCTATTTTGATTTTTTGGGAAGCATCATCCTCTAAATAAGAAAAGGGACCATCTAGAAGAAAAGACAAATTGCTTTGTAAATAGCATTTAATATAACATATGGAGTGCATACTGCAATGTGATGCATACGCATATAGAGCACCTCAATGGAAGATTGATACTCTTTTGTGTCTTTTAAGCAAAATGAAGAAAGACCTACAGATATCATATAAAGAGAGTTGATCAGAAAGAAAGAAGGGTAAGCTAAATTTTTTTTTTTTTTTTTTTTTTTGGTCGGAATGCTAAGCTCCTTCTAAATAAAAATAAAAAAAAGACCAACCAGCTCAATGATTCTTTATTGCGTCTGTAATAAGAGGTCTTGGTCAGAGGGTTTCTATTTTTTGTATTATTCTAATAAAGAGTAAAAACCATAGACATTAAACGAAGATAGTTGAAAAGAAGGTATGAGCAATCTTTAGAAAAAGAAGAAGAGAAATCATTATACATATTGCTTTTTAAATATTAATATGACAGTATAATGTCATACATAATTTTGAAAAGGCACATGCATATAAAGCACCTTAATGTAGATCATTTTTTTTTTCTTCTTTCTTTTAAGTAGAATAAAGAAAGACTTTCAAATCACATGGGTAAAACAAAGTGGTTGAGAAAGAAAGCCATCCTTAAAATAAATAAATAAATAAATAAATAAAAAGACAATGGACCAACCAGAGAGAAGGACGAATAACTCCATATTAATGAGATCTGAGTGCCATGTTACCATGCTTCCCTCCATGTTATTTGATTCTCTTTTTCTTTTTTTATTTATTTTAAAATTTTTTGGGATCTAGAGCTGAAAATTTCCGTCCTTTTAGAATAAAAATTAGACTTCTAAGTCATTTAAAAAAAATTAAAAAAAAAGACTTCCGAGTAATTTCAAAAAAATAAAAAAATAAAAAGACTCTCTAGTCATGCCAGACAAAAAAAAAAAAAAAAAAGACTTTTGAGTCTTAAACAAATTTATGAGTCATGACAAAAACAAAAAGAAAGGCTGAATAGAGAAGACCTAATGGATAAAAAAGAAAGACTTAATAAGACCTAAGATTAGCTTTCTCCACTATGCCTCTTCTTCTACTTGCAAGTCTGCAACTGCCTGGGGCGAGAGAGACGGAGGAAAGGGAACATGAAAACGATGGGAGTAAAATGGAAAGAAATCTTGGGCATCCATATTTAGAACCGGGTCACAAAATGGGTTTTTTTTTTTTTGGTTCTTAAAAACGGGTCATAAGATGGGTCAATTTCACTTAAAATCTTGTCTTCTAATCTGAACCGTTTATTAAGAATACGTCACGTGTCAATTTGTGGTGCCGCATTGCTGTGCACAGCAAATGATTTTTTTCCGAAGAAAGACTTGCAAATTACATCGGTTAAACAAAGTGGTTGAGAACGAAGGCCATCCATAAAAAAATAAAAATATAAAACAAAAAAACAATGAACCAACTAGAAGAAATGACAAATTATTCCATGTTAATGAGATCCGAGTTCCATGTTACCATGTTTCCCTCCGTATTATTTGATTCTCCTTTTCTTCTTCTTTTTTTATTTATTTATTTTATATCTTTTTTGGGATCTAGAAAGTAAATTTTCTGTCTTTTTAGAATAAAAATTAGACTTTCAAGTCATTTCAAAAAGAGATAAAAATGACTTCCGAGTAGTTCCAAAAAAAAAAAAAAAAGACTCTCCAGTCCTGCCAAAAAAAAATGAAAGACTTTTGAGTCTTAAAAAATTTTATGAGCCATGACAAAAACGAAAAGAAAGACTGAGTAGAGAAGACCTAATGAATAAAAAAGAAAGACTTTACAAGATGAGAGAATATACTAAGAAAATCAACCAAATGCATTGGAGAAAAAAAGGCAACCACTCCCCCTAACCAAAGTAAATGGCCGATCAGATGAGTGACAACGCTCTCTTTTTCTTCTATTTCAGAATGTTCCTCATATTACTTACCATCCAAAAAAAAGAAGGGAAGGGGGCGGATTTTGAAAAAGTGAAAAGACATATAAACCACTTGTTTCTGAACTATTACATTGAGAGAGGAGTCCAGATCCTTTTCACCTTCCGTATCCATACACTTATACACCACACTCACAGGCTGCTCGTATCAAAGAATGTAGGGATAATTACTATTGGCCCCCTGTACTTTGATTTTATTACTACTGTATCCCCTGTACTTTTCAAAATTACTAATCCAACCTTCAACTTTGTCTATAATTACTATTGCCCCCCTACCGTTAAGTTCCGTTAGTTAACTGATGATGTGGCATCTTTATATTTTCTCAAAAACCCCAAAATACCCTTATACTTATCTCTTTACTTATTTACCCTTTTGTCAAGTTACAGTAGTACCCTTAATTAACTGTGGACAAAAAAAAAAAAAAAAAAAACTATAATCCGTTTTATTCTCAAAAAAAAAAAAATAATAAAATAATAATAATAGAATGAATGATTGCATAAAACTCAAATAGAAACGGAAGAGGAAGGAAAATTGAATTCAACTCAAATTGGAAACTGAATATCACCTAAATTTTTTTCAAAATAAATGAAGTTTAGTGAGGGTGGGAAACCAAATTGGATTTGGATTTTGTTCATTTCTGTAATTCAAAATAAATGAAGTTTAGTGAAGGTGGGAAACCAAATCGGATTTGGATTTTGCCAATTTCATTAATTCAAAATAAATGAAGTTTAGGGTAAAATTGACATTTAATTTGGTTTTATAAATGAGGTAGCATCGTCTATTGATTTCTTAATTTTAATGAAGGGCAAATTAGACATTACATATTCAAACTTAATGGCAACTTAACACCGTTATAAGGAAGGGGGCGATAGAAATTTCGTAAAGAACAGGGTTTTATTAGTAATAAAATCAAACTATAGGGGGGCAACAGTAATTATCCCAAGAATGTATTGTTTCATTTCAATACATAACACTACATGCTTGCAAAAATAAGCACTAAGAAAAGATGATTAAGAAGAAAAGTTGGAACTTCCACTAAATAATTAAGAAAAGGACCATCTAGAATAAAAGACAAGTTGCATTCTAAATATTAATTAGTACACATGGAGCGCTTACTACAAGCTCCTTTTAAATAAATAAATAAATATATGAGGACCAACCAGAGAAAAGGACAAATTGTTCAGAAATAAGTAATTAGTTTTTTCTCTATCGTGTTTGTGGTCTTTCTTAATTCGGTGATTCTTTATTGGGTCTGTTTTTAAATAAAGGGTGAAATTTTCACTAGATCTACTAACACAATTGTCTCAGCGCGAGCATTAACGACAGGCTATATAAAGCGGGGCTATTTACCAGCCTTTGCAATCTAACTCTTAGCTTCTTGCCTTTCCATCAGAAAAAGAGAAAGCTCGCTGTTTGAATTCTCGATCAGTTCTAGCAAGAGAGAAAGGGAGAAAAAAAGATGGATCAGTTTCTGACATTGATGAAGAACGAATACATAATGTTCGCCGATGAAGAAAACAATAGTATGCTTAGAAATCTGATCGAGAAATGCGACGGTTACGCTTCTCGTGTGGTGGAGGTGGAGCCACTACTCGATCTCATCAGAGACATCCTCAAGCTTTCCTCCACCACTATTTGCAAAGGCAGCCACACTGATCCAGTACGTCATTCACATATGCTATGCTATTGAATAATAATCTAGTAAGTACTCGTGCAAAGTTTAGTGATCAATATATATATATGTGCAGGTCAGGCATGCTATGGAAAGCTTGAAAAAGAAGATCCCTTCAGAAGAGAATTTCAAAGGATTGGCCAAAGACATACACATGATCTCCTGCAAGGTTAGTTAGTTATCTAATTAATGTGATATATATGCATGAGAAATTTAAGTGCATGACTGGCACTTGTTGAAACAGTAGGTACGTAGTTGAATTATTGGATTAATCATATATATGCATGACGAGTTTATCAACCTAATTATATTGAAATTGAAATTGATACAGATATCATGCAAGTGCATCGGAGAAGGAATAGGGGATAAGAATACGGTATCGGTACTGCTTGAAATGCTGTCGACTTATTCCTGGGAGGCAAAGTTGGTTCTAGTGATGGCTGCCTTTGCAGTCTCCTATGGCGGGTTCTTCTTCTCGCTTGGGGTGATAGGGAAGGAGAAATGGATTCCCCTGCAGAAGCTGGGAGAAGAACTTATCCCGGCCATGGTCAAACTCACCGAGAGTTTCATCATAGCTCAAAAGAAGCTGCCATCTGAGTACCCCCTAAGCTCAAAGGTCGTCCGAACTACGGTTTACTGGACCATCAAGAGTGTCGTTGCTTGCGTGCCCCATATCTTCGGCTTCCTTGGCTTGGGTCACGAGTATGAATCCAATCCCTAGCTAGCTAATTAATTAATACTTATATATATATTGATGCAAGGAGTAAAGCATGCATGCATGAATGAGTCAATCAATATAATAATAATAATAATAAATCTGAATGAATTTTCTATCAAATTATAACTGTTTTAACAAATTTCAGGTACACTCCATCGAAGGCTGAGGATAAAGAACTGTGCAAATTGGTAGACAATCTTGTTGAGACTAACGAGAAAATTCAAGCAGAACTCAAACGTTACAGTGAATTGATTGGTGAGCTAGCAATTAGAACAAGGAAGGAACCCTAGTAGTGAACCTAGCTATGAGCTGATGAATATATAATTGACTTACATTCGTGTTCCTTTCATGCATGCAGAAAAGAAGAACATATTCGAGTATCGTCAAAAGCTTGAACTACTCTTCCAACAGATCGACATCAACATCAGTAGTGACAACACGATCATGATTCTCAAGGCATTGATTGGCGTTAAAAATGATAACGAACTGCCACTTGTCGACATCCGCACCCAGGAAAGGTTGGGTGTTAAAGCGGTAGGAAAGAAAAATGTGTTACTACTGGTGTCACCGGACCTGACTATCTACTCAAAAGAGATGGGGATTCTGGTTAGGATGTACACGAGAACAAGCCAACAAGCGTCTGATTACCAATTGGTGTGCTTTCCGATGGGGAACATTGAGAAAGCCAATAGAGAAGAATTTGAGCAGCACGTGAAATCGAAGAATCTGCCCTGGTACATGGTGCACGAAGACTGCTTGATCAACAAAGCAGTGGTTGAGTTCATTCGGGATAAGTGGCATTTCACCGACAGCTCCATCCTTGCGGTGTTGAATGCACAGGGCAAACTCGTCAACAAGAATGCTTTCAACAATATAAGTATTCTGGGAGGCAGCAGTAACACTACTACTGTTGATCTCTCTGTCACTATCAAGACGGTGGAAGAGTGCTGGGTTGGAGCAACATGGGGACTTCAACTCCTGTTCCAAAGCATTGAGGAAGGCAAAGAAGTTCTCAAATGGGTAAGCTATATAGCTAAAACGCACAAACTAATTAATCAGAAACTAACTATAGTAACACACTTGAGATATATATATTTATATATTATGATCGGATCTTAACTTCCATAAATATATATATATGCATGGGTCTTGACAGATGAATAGCAATCAACTCATTTGCCTATACGGAGGAGAAGACACCAATTGGGTCACAAAATTCACTAAGAAAGCTCGAGAAGTGATGGTCGAATCCAGGATACAGATGGTGTACGTGGGGGCAAGAAACCAAACGAACCAAGTGAAGTGTTACTTCAGTGAGGTCCAGAACCAAACCCTTGGCGACTGCTCGGCAAAAGTAGCGTCCGAATTCTGGGCCAGACTCCAGAGCATGTGGCAGTCCAGAATGGAATTCATCACTAATGCTTCCATTGACGAGGAAAAGGACGACATCATCAAGGAGATCAGGAACTTGCTCACATACGATAGCAGCGAGAAAGGGTGGGCAGTGATCTGCAATGGATCCAAGATCTTGGTCAAAGCCAAAGGAAATGTAATCTTGGAATGCTTCGAGAAGTTCGCTGAATTGAAGAAAACATATCCAAAGATGGGAAGTATTGAGATAGTAATTGATTATGTGAAAAAGAAAGACACCCAAATTCACTGCAATCGTCTAATAATGCCACTGAACATCGGCAGGATTTCCAAGGACATCAAGTGTGAGAATTGTCCCAACCACATGCAGAAGTTTATCATGTACCGCTGCTGCAACGATTAATTAACTACCTGCCTGCTCTTCATTGGACTCGGATGTAGCCGTTGGCCCGTTGCTGGTTTGAATTGCCACTTCTGAGCACCACCACTGATCACCGCCGCTACAGAGTCCAATCCATGGTGGTGGAGACGTACTCCGGCCATGCATTCTTCTTCGCTAATCCTTAAGGGTTGATGGTTGTTGTTTTTGTTTTTGTTTTTGTTTCTATGTTTTAATAATCCTTCTTGAGTATGTCAAGTAACTGCTTTGGATTTCTGCCAGAAAATAAGTGTTTGTGCTTTGAATCACTCTTGTGGGTTCAAGCGCATTAATAACGAATTAATAAAACCCAAAACCCTTGTGTTAGTCTCTCTCTTTTCATTTTTTATTTGTTTTGGGAGTGAGGGTGGAAGAAAGAACATACACAAGATCCATTAGGGCACAACCTTTGTGTTAATTCAAGCGGGTATATGAAGAATACCCACTTGGTATTTTTCAAATAAACCTACCAATAATGTCACAACAGTGCAATTTGAGTTAAATAATCAGCCAAAGAAAGAAACACAAAGGACGAAATGCATGCATATATTAAACCATTACATCATCTCATACTAAATTACTCGGTGGGGATACAATCTAGATCCAGATCCCAAGAATGCTATGGTGAACTAACGAGCAGGAACGACCACCTAAACGCCTGCCTTTTTTCTACCTGCCCAGCTAAGATTGGCCAATCAATTTACAATGCCATTTGCACCCTGAGTAAATAGTAAAACACCCGTACTGTATGTCAAGCTCCAACCACAATCCTGAGCCTAGACCAAGTTCACATCCGTAATCAATATATTTGGAGATTTCAAGTAGCTGAGTAATTAAGGTCATATAATAACCGGTATCAAACGTGATTAGCAAATGTAAATCATCTTGTTACATGAAAAACATCTAAGTAGTGTTATGTGCACCAATCTATCGAGATAATGTAGGATTCTGTGTCTTGGATAAGATAAGATTAGATAATGAGTGTCATCTGCTGCTGAAGTAGCTGGTTTGCCCAGGGCTGTAGGGGAGCTTCCAAGAATACCCTTGATGGATGGAAGTGAAGTGGCGGCTAGGGCAACCCTAGGTTTAGCTGGGCCGGGTTGCTTGAGAATCACTAGAAATATCCTTAACAGTAACCATGGAAATCACTAGATTTTTCAGTCGTTTTTCTGGTGATCTGAAGCATTTCGTACCACTCTTCTGGCCCTCAAGATTTTAGCTCGGACTTCAGAGGTAAGATCTAGTAACCATTTTCCCTCTCGATCTGTGACAAGTTTGTAGTTTCAAAAGATCGTCAATTTATTATTGATATTTCTTCTCCTTTATTGGAGTTCAGGTTCAAGTTTCACGACTGTATCAGTTACTTCATACTACAGATCCTTTTGCTTCATCAGGGAAACAGAGAAGCACAGAGATGTGTTCTGCTTTTCCTCTCTTGAACAATCTTAGTAGTTCCTGTGCTCCATATGGTTATCCAAATATGTGGCAGAGGAAAGGGAAACCAAAAGTAACTAAGAAAGTGCCAGACTTGAAAATTTAAGAGAATCTGATGATGATCAAAAGATTGATAGCAAAACTAATAAGAACCAAAGCTGCACATCTTGAACTAAGATCAGCAATGGAGCCTGGAAGGAGATCATAGAAAAGCTGTGCACAAGCTCAAGTAATATGACTGTTTTAGGTGAATTCAAACGATATGATTTATCAGGCCATAATCAGAATATTCTAAAACATGTGTTACAGAAGAGCAGCAACCCTTTAGGTATCGACTAAACTGACCCCTAAAACCCTATTCAGACCATGACACAACACTAGATTTTGACTAGTGAATTGAAATCTAAAAACCAACTGAATTCCCAAGGTGATAGGAAATGTCTTAGCACTCAACAACAAAACCAAAAATAACACCACACAAAATGACCAACCTTGATGCAACTATGAAACTGAATACACTGACCGAATTACTAAGCTTGATTAGCCCAACAAAGAATATTGGATTCATATTTTAGGCTGCAAACGATGACCCATTAATAAATTCACCAATTGCAAAAGTTAGGCTCATCCATGCTCAATTAGGCAGTCTTTCCTGCATGACAATCCGATTTGTAGTTCATTTGTATATTATCTCATGGTTACAAACCTTGTGATGTGAATTCAACATTGTAATGGTCGGGTATGAACTCCCAAATCAATGAGGATACTTTGGACACAGCGTACTCACAGTATTCAATATTCACAGAAAATTGGAGTCATAAATACTTTGGTTGTTATATATGAAGGTTAAAATCTTTATTATACACTTGGAATAAGTATTTGATTTTCACGAGGGTTTTATTTCATATTGGATTGCACATCTGGAGACTTTTGCAATATTTCATTATTCTCGTGTGTGCATGTCTTGCTTTGTTTATAAACGTAGTAGAACTAGCTACTATATGTGCAGAATGAAGTAGTCTTCTGTAATAAAATAAAGTCTATCTTTTGTAAATGAAATAAAGTCTGAGTTAATTAGGAAGAACATACAAAGTTATAATTTTTTTTTGGGGGGGGGGGGGTGGTTGGGGAGGTTTTAGGTTATGAGCATGCCTGTATGGCTTGGTCAGAACTCTGAAAAGATAGATGCCTATTGTTCTTTTCTTCATCTACCAACCGAAGTCTCGGAAAATAAATAAATAAATAAAAAGAGAGTAAAAGAATGAATGTCTCATATGCTATGTACAGAGACTTATTGGCCTAAAGTCTTGAAACCTCAATTATACTATATTTGTTGAGTATGAAGCATAATAAGCTGTAGTTGACATCAAAAGAGAGAGAATGAGAATAAAAGAACATCAGCAACAAAAGCAAGCAGATCCCTATTGGTCACATTCCAAAAGTTCTGAGAAAAGAAAAGAAAAAAAATTAAAAAAACATTAAATCCATCAAAATCAATTGCCTTAAAACCACATAGAGAGAAGACGACATCCATTATATCTGGAGGAGCAGCAAGACTATCAGAATTCGCAATAGAGGGCCCATGGGAAAATAAATATTCCACAAAAGGGATATCTAAGGGCATCACAAAAGTATACAGGTTGCTCATAAAATTTGGGAACACACAGGTAATTTTGTAAGGTGAATGAATTTTACTACCCCAGGCATCGGATCATAAAACATGGGCGACTGACACAAGGGTTTTGTGTTTTATTGATTATTAATTAATTATTGCACTTGAAACAGCAAGAGTGACTTAAATCACAGACTGACTCTTATATTCTGGTAGAAATACGTACAAAGCAGTGACTCGACAACAACCATGAATAAAAACAACAACAACAACAGACGTCAACACTAAAGGTTTGAGGAAGAAACATGCATGAAGCACTGTCCACCACCGATGAAGAGCAGGCAGGTAGGAAGTTAATCGTTGCAGCAGCGGACATGATGAACCCCAGAGTCGGGACAATCAGACACCATATCCTTGGGAATCCTGAAGTTGTTCTGCGGCACATTAGGTGATTGCAGTGAGTCTTGTTGTCATACTTATTCACAGAATCAATTAGCGCCAATACTATCCGGCGGATTCTCCCTCCATGGGACGCTCGAAGCGGCCCAAGATTACGTGGCCCGGCGGGCCACGATCGGATCCCAGGCAGATAACCGCCCACCCCGCTGCTACGTATGGAGCAAGCCGCGATCCCAATGATGTCGTCACCCGGCAATGGAACTCACCCAGCGATGATGAATCCGCGAACGCCCGTGCCTCATGGACCCAGAATGGGACGCGAGTCGCGAGAAGTGGACAGGCCGCCCTGATCTGAATGAGTCGCGCACGCTGGGGACGCCCCCAGCACACCACCGACGGGAAGCACCCACACCGCTAGGGCCCCCGAAACCGTGACCCAAGGCACCCCTCCGACAGGCAAATGAGTTGATTGCTATGGCGCGTACGCAAGATCCAGAAATAATAATAAATAATAAGGAACAAGAAGAGAAGAAGTTACATAAATATAGTTAGTAGTTAGCTAGCAGCACCCAGAGAAGCGGGCCCGAATGCTGGAACAGGAGTGAAGCCCCAGGGCAGACCAGCACCCCTCGGCAGAGAAGGGCCCAAAACCAGATTGTCCAAGGCACGCTGATGAGTGCCAAGTGCACAACACCGCAAGGATGGGCCTGTCGGAAATACCACAGCCTGGATGACCCAAGCAATGCGGTGATCAAGAGCGCGCCGCACCAGCAGGAGGACAGCCGGACCCGGCACCAGGACCAGGGCAGCCGGCATCACATGCTGCCAAACCCCGAGCCAGGCGCCCACGGAAAACATACCAATGGTACCAGACGCGGGTGAACGTGTACCTGCAACCAGGATCCTGATCTCTCTGAGTCGATTACTCTCTCTCTCCATCTCTTCCTTGGTCTTATTGTGACTCATAAGTTTCTTTTGGAATAATGTGATAGTCCTTTTTTTTTTTTTGGAGGGGAGTGGGGGTGAGGGTGAGGGGTGGGGAGATAGATGATTCAAAAGTCTTTTATTCCAAGAAGGGGAAATTTTTCTCTCCAAATCTCACAAATAAATAAATAAATAAACCAGATAACATGCAGGGAAGTGAGGTATTATGGAACTCAGGCTCATTACTATGGGGTAATTGCCTTTTTTATTTTTATTTTATTATTATTTTCTTTTTAAGAAGGAACAATTTTTTCAAGTCTTTGTTTAACATTAGTGACTTGAGAGTTTTCTTCATTCTAGTTAAAGAAAAAGAACAAATATATATATATATATATATATATATATATATATATATATATATATATATATATATATATATATATATATATATATATATATAATATATATATATATATATATATATCATGTTGTACTATGTCGTATCAGTATTTATAATGCAGTGTGTACCACTACAAGTACATTTTTTTAACCCTAAATCATACGTGCTAAGAGAATCAATATATATATGGTATTGTATCCCATCATAATTGATAAATACATTAAAATATTAATTGACATTTCCTTTTCGAAAAATAGAAAGACGTATCTGTGGGATGGATCAGTGGTAATTTCATTTGTAACAAGTAACAAATTCAAAAGAAATTAAGGAAGAGAACAAGTAACAAATTTCACTAGAAATTTAGGAAGAGAACATATTCCATGAGGATGCAAGTCTTTTCTTATCATGCAATCTGACTCTCACTTCTTTGATCCATTTATCTGAATTTCTACATTAGATCCATTCTCATTCCCCTCTTTGATCCATGTTATCTGAATTTCTACTTACGTACGTGCAAAAATATGTAACAAATCTCAAATAGTGTTCGTCGGATGTTGAATGTAAAGAACTGTGCAAATTGACCCAGAAACTTAATACAACTAACCACCAAATCACAGTAGAACTTGATTGTTACGTAAAAAATAAAAATAAAAAGATTTTCGAATCATTACATAAAAAATTATGAGTCATGACAAAGACCAAAAGAGAGATAATAGATTGAATAGAGAAGACTTAATAGATATATAATAAAAAAAAAAAAAAAAAAACACACTTAACAGATGAGAGAATATGTCACGAAAATTAAACAAAGACAGTGGTAGATGGGGTGAGATTGAGAAGACTCGTATTCATCGAAGTCTACCTTGTGACACTGCTATATGGAGGCATCATCCTTCTGGTAAATTTACTCTGAAATCAGCTTTTCTTCAAGTTAGAGAGCCCTCTTTGAAGATCAATTGGTCAAAGGTGGTTTGGGGTAAAAAGCATCATCCTCGTTTCTCATTTATAACTTGGCTTGCTATTCTCAATAGGCTTCCCACAAAGAAGCGTTTGGCCTCCTGGGGAGTTTTGATGGATGTTACCTGCCCCTTATGCAATTCAGGTGAGGAAGACATTGATCATCTCTTATTTAGTTGTTCTTTTTCAGCTGATCTTTGGAAATGCATCCTTCATCTTAATGGGTTTTCTACGCATGCTCCTATGCCATGGGGTGAGACGGTGCAATGGGTATCGGAACACTTTGCTGGGAACTCTCTAATGAGTGTTGTTCGTTGCTTTAGTTTTAATATCTTAGTCTACTCCATTTGGCAAGAACGCAATAATAGAGTGTTTGGGAGGGGGCAAACCACTATCTCTCAGTTGTTCTACAGAATCACTCGTATGGTACAATATAGGTTCTCCGATGATGCGCTTTTGGTGGAAGATACATCTTCTCATCGTGACTTTTTTGGGAAGTGGGGTCTTTCTGTTTCTTATGTTCTTCAATTGCCAACGTTTCATCATTGGAATCCTCCGGACAATGGCTGGCTAGTCCTTAATACCGATGGATCAGTTAAAAATAATAGGGGTGGTTATGGTGCTCTATGCCGCAACCATGCTGGTGATGCTGTTTTTGCTATAGCAGGGGGTGTTGAGGTGCAGGATATCACTTCTTGTGAGCTCATGGGGATGGCTAGTGGCCTTAGGGAGGTTGTCTCTCAAGGATATAGTAAGGTGGTGCTTTATTCAGACTCGAAGTATTGCGTAGACATGGTCAAGAAAGTGGTGAATACTCACTGGAACGTCCTTTTTTTACTTGAAGAGATCTGGGATTCCATAGGGAAGCTGCAACAATGTAAGGTGGTTCATCAAGTTAGAGAAACGAATAGAAGTGCTGACTTCTTGGCAAGTTTGATAAATGATAATAAGGAGGTGATTTTTGATCAGGGAGGGTTCCCTGAACGCCTCAAAGCCATTGTGGCTGAGGAGGCTGGTGGGAGAGTTTTTATGAGACTATAATTTGCTTTGTAATATCATTGTATTATTCCTTTTATATATATTTATATATTCTCTTTAGTTTAAAAAAAAAAAAAAAAAGACAGTGACAAAAGAAGGCAACTTCTCTCTTTAAATAAAATGAGTGGCCGGTCAGATGAGGAAAATCTCTTTTTTCTCTTTCATCCGAAAATCTTCGTCATATTATATATCATAAAAAAAAAAAAAAAAGGGTGGAGAGAGATTTTAAAAAAGTTAAAATACATATATCCCTTTTGTTTGAAGTATTACATTTATACCTTATAAAATGTTTTGTATTACATATATAACACCCTATAGAAAAACACATATTTAACATTATTGAATCTTTTCACGAGTTAAAAATAAAATTCAATTGTCTAATTAAAACTCAATAACTCCATCCCACGAATGGAATACGGAACGGCATTCTCTCTTCATCAATTTTTCCCCCTTCTTAAAAGTCTAACCTAAATATATAGATACCAAATCATCACATAACTTTATTATTAAGACAATAGAGGTACGATTGATATATACTTGATTTTTTTACATGTCACCCGCTATAATGGAGGTTAAACTTTAGGTTCCCTAGTATAGTGACTTAAATTAATCTACTTGTTAAATTACAAGTTACCCACAGTTAGATGTTGAGCCAAAATCTATCAAATAAGTAGCAAAATGACCATAATGCTCTTGGGCAATAAAATGACTAAATTACCCTCATATAGTGGGTGACATGTAAAAATTTGGAGGAATATATTCGAGGGTGCATTATAGTATATCTACGCTTAACACCTCGAATTAGATTGATTTAGGATATTTTTATTTAAAAAATAAACCCGAGTTTACATCCAAATCTTGTAACATTTTCTTCAATTATAAGAATTAGGCTTTGATTTCTTGCCAAAATCAAATAAGGGAAACAACACACGGTACTTACATTACTTTTTTTTTTTTTTTTTTTTTTAATTTTTTTTAAAATTTTTTATTTCAATAGGTGTCTTTCTACTTAGTATGTTGAGGATTATATTTCATGCCTATCTATGTCATACATATTTTTAAAATGAACTGTCTCTTAAAATCACTCCCACAAGTACATAACTTAATACTTCAAATCTTGATTATGATTGCTTTGATCTTCAAGCTAAGAGACCATTTAAAAATGATTGGTTAAAATTTTTGAGTTTTGATAAATTTGCTTGGTATTACTTAAGTTTTCACTTCAAATGTTCCAAAACTAAGAATAAAACTAGGTATCACAATTATATAGGTGTTCATCAATTGTACATAAAAATAGTTTTCCATAAAACATATTTGAACGTACATACAACATATACATAGCATAACAACATAAGTGTGTTTGGCTGCTAGAATTTAATTCGTCTTTTCACTCAAAGTGTCCTTATTATATGCAACCACGATTGATGAACGAGAATGAGCAAAGAGAACATTGATAGAGTTTTTTTTCTTTTCTTTTCTTTTCTTTTCTTTTTTTCAAAAAAAAAAAAAAAAAAAAAAAAGAATATCAATTGGTATCTTAAGGCATTTACCAACATGATGGGATACAATACCATATATCTTATGCTCTCAGCTTATATGTATGATTTAAGGTTGGGAAAAAAAAAATTAATATCGAGATTTTTTTTTTATTTTTTGGTAAGATATCGAGATATATTGCATTGTAAAAATTGATTTCACAACACAATATGACATAGTTTTACAAAAAAAAAAAAAAAAAAAAAAAAAAAAAAAAAAAAAAAAAAAAAAAAAAAAAAAAAAAAAAAAAAAAAAAAAAAAAAAAAAAAAAAAAAAAAAAAAAAAAAAAAAAAAAAAAAAAAAAAAAAAAAAAAAAAAAAAAAAAAAAAAAAAAAAAAAAAAAAAAAAAAAAAAAAAAAAAAAAATATATATATATATATATACATGTTAAAAGTTACTAATTAGTGCACCTTAATGACAGACTGATTTTTTTGTTTTTTGGAGGAAACTATAAACATTAAATGAAGATGGTTGAGAAGAAAGCTCTAAACTCCCTCTAAATAAAAAAAAAAAAAGGGACCAACAGCCAACTAGAAGAAAATACAAGTCACATTGCAAATATTAATATGACACATGGACACATACAATTGATAACAATTATCTCCGACAACCATGTCATAAAATATCCGAGTTTAATTATAGAGAAGTTTTTTCAAGTACTTAGTGACCCTTTGTGATTAAACCATACAACTACCAGCAGTAAAAGCTCACCAAAATGACCATATGTGTACAGTACTGTTGGAGGTTTACCTAACAATCTCAAAATCTTAAGACATGCACGAGGTAGAGAGAAGTCCTGATCAAAGTAAATGTACGTATGGAAGTAATTGATACCAACTACCATAGAGGGAGAGACACAACAATTAAATTTCAAACATGGCCGAGCTGCCTTGTAAATGATAAACATTAAATGAAGATGATTGAGAAATTCCAAAAAGATAGGGATTAACTAGAAGACAAGCTGCGTTGTAAATATTAATGACAATATGAACACATACTATAATGTCATGCACATGCATATGGAGCACCTCAATGGAGCAATTGTCATTTGTCAAGCACTGATCTGTGCTCTTGACTTCAAATTAGCAAATATTGAGGTAGAATTTGATAACCAAGCGATGATCAATGTGGTGAGGCTAATGTGGTGGCGAATTCTTTAGCAAAGGATAGTGCTCTCACACAAGAAACATTCTTAACTATAAACTCCCCTCCACCCCTTATTTACTGGCTTTTACTGTTTGATTTGTTAAGTGTAGGTTGTAACAGAGGTTTTTCCTTTCAATAATATCATTTATTTTTTACCAAAAAAAGAAAATTTTGCTGTACACAGTTCTCTTTGTGCGAGCATTAACGGCTATAAAAGCAGGGCTACTTGCCAACCTTTACAATCCAACTCTCACTTCTTGCATTTTCCATCAGAGAAAGCTCCGTCTTTGAATTCTCAATCTTCTCCTACTCATCAGTTCTAGCAAGAGAGAAAGAAAGAAAGATGGATCAGTTTTTGATGCTGATAAGGAAAGAACACTTCATGTTCACCGACGAAGATGACGATAAGATGCTTAGAAAACTGATCGAGAACAGCGACGCTCACGCCTCTCTTGTGGTGGAGGTGGAGCCACTGCGCGAACTCATCAGTGACATCCTCAAGCTTTCCTCCACCACCATTTGCAAAGACGACCACATTGATCCAGTACGTCATGCATATATATATTAGTAATAATCTAATACGTGCTAAGTTTTCGTCAATAATTTTATACATAATGCAGGTCCGGTATGCTATGGAAAGCTTGAAAAAGAAGATTTCTTCAGACAAGACTTTCGAAGGATTGGCTAAAGACATACACAAGATTTCCTGCAAGGTTAGTTAATTAATCTAATACTAGAAAAACTGATTGGCCCTTGTTTTTTTTTTCTTTTCGGGTAATAGAACTGCATTCATAAAATAAAAAAATAAAAAATCAGGATATTAAGAAGTTTATTGATTATTCTACATATCTTCAATAATAGAAATCATTTTTTATAATATAAGTATATGCACATATCTTGCATTTTAGGTATATTACTAATTATAATAATTCAATTCGTTGTAATCTAGAGTTGTAATTTTCTTACTTATTGAAATCTTCTAGGTAGATCTTTTACTATGATCTTTTATTTTAGGTTATTATTCTTATGGACAAAGTCAGTTAATCTCCCATTAATGTTTTTATATGCATCAGTTCTCAATATTATTTATATCAACTAAATCTAAACTTAACATTATATTGATAACAGATATCATGCAAGTGCACCAGCGAAGGAGAAGGGGACGAGAATCCGGTATTTGTACTGATTGAAATGCTCTCGAGCTATTCCTGGGAGGCGAAGGTGGTTCTAGTCATGGCCGCCTTTGCGGTCTCCTATGGTGGGTTCTTCTTCTCGCTTGGGGTGGTAGGAACGGACAAATTGATGCCCCTGCAGATGCTGGGAGAACTTATCCAAGCCATGGTCAACCTGACTGATAACTTCATCAATGCCCGCAAGGTGCTGCCACCTGAAAACTCCCTAAGCTTGAGGATCACACAAACTACGGTTTACTGGACCATCAGGGGCGTCGTTGCCTGTGTGCCCCATATCTTCGGCTTCCTTGGCTTGGGTCACGAGTATGAATAATATTACCCATTCCTCTCTTTGATGTTAATATCGTATCTTCTTCGATTGTCATGAAGGACTGCATGAATTGATCAATAATAAATCTGAATTTTTACTAATGTACATGCAAATTGTTTTTAAAAAATTTCAGGTACACTCCATCGCATGATGAGGATAAAGAACTGTGCAAATTGATAGAGAAACTTAATGCGAGTAACCAGCAAATTCAAGTAGAACTCGATCGTTACAAACAATACATTGGTGAGTAGAAAATTTGATTAATTATGTAAAGATCTTCCATGTTAAGGAAGTTAATAAGGAACCCCAGCTAGTGTTCATCGAGCTGAATCAATTTATGCATACCTTGCCTTTTTCTTGTTCTTTTTTCTTCACGCTTCCATCTTACGCTGATGCTGCCTACAGGAAGGAAGAAAATATTCGACTATTATCAAAAGCTTGATCTACTCTTCCAAAAGACCCAAACTGACAACATCATGATTCTAAAGGCATTAATTGAGGCTAAAGATAATCAACCACCACTTTTCAAAATCAGCACCCAGGAAAGGTTCAGCGTCGAAGTGGTAGCAAAGAAAAATCTGTTACTACTGGTATCATGGGAGCTGACTTTCGACGCAGAAGAGATCGGGATTCTGGTTGAGATGTACAAGAATACAAAACAAGTGTCTGACTACGAAATGGTGTGTTTTTCAATGGGGAAGACTCCGAAAGCCCGAAGGGAAAATTTTGAGGAGATGGTGAGAGCAAACAAGCTGCCCTGGTACCTTGTGCACGACGACTGCTCCATCAACCAGGCGGTGGTTGAGTACATCCAAAAGGTGTGGCATTTCAACAACAGCCCCATTCTTGTGGTGTTGAATCCAAAGGGAAAACTCATTAGCAAGAATGCTTTCAACAATATAAGGGTCTCAGCAGGCAGTAGCACTACTGTTGATCTCTCTGTCACTGTCAAGACGGTGGAAGAGTGCTGGGTTGGAGCGACATGGGGACTTCAACTCCTGTTTCAGAGCATTGAGGAAGGCCAAGAAGTTCTCAAATGGGTAAGCTAGCTAAAACAGACTAATTAATAACTAACTACAGTAACACACTCTGGATATTATGATCGGATCATAACTTCCATCAATGCATGGATCTTGACAGATGAATAGCAATCAACTCATTTGCCTATACGGAGGAGAAGACACCAACTGGGTGATGAAATTCACAAGAAAAGCTCGAGAAGTGATGGCCGAATCCAACATACAGATGGTGTACGTGGGGGCAAGAAACCACACAAACCAAGTGACGTGTAACTTCAGTGAGATCCAGAACCAAACCCTTGCCTACTGCTCGGCAAAACTAGCATCCGAATTCTGGGTCAGACTGGAGAGCATACGGCAGTCTAGAATGGAACTCATTACTAAGGCTTCCAGTGATGAGGAAAAGGACGACATCATAAAGGAGATCAGGAGCTTGCTCACATATGATAGCAGCGAGAAAGGGTGGGCGGTGATCTGTAAGGGATCCAAGATCTTGGTCAAGGCCAAAGGAAATGTAATCTTGGAATGCTTGGAGAAGTACACTGAATTGAAGAAAACATATCCAAACATGGGAAGCATTGAGATAGTAAATGATTATGTGAAAAAGCAAGACACCGAGATTCACTGCAATCGCCTAATAATGCCACTGGACATCGGCAGGATTCCCAAGGACATCAAGTGTGAGAATTGTCCCAACCTCATGCAGAAGTTTATCATGTACCGCTGCTGCAACGATTAACTACCTACCTACCTGCTCTTCATTGGACTTGGATATAGCCATCGCTGGTCCTCCACTTCTGACCACTACCACTCACAGCCACTACAGAGTCCAATCCATGGTGGTCAACACTCCATGCAATCTTCTTCCCTAATCCTTAAGTGATGCTGGTTGTTGTTGTTTCTATCTTTTAATAATCCTTCTTGAGTATGTCAAGTTACTGCTTTGGATTTCTACCAAAAAATAAGTGTCCGTGATTTGAATAACCCTTGTGGGTTCAAGCGCAAAAATAACGAATAAAACCCAAAGCCCTTGTGTTTATCTCTCTCTCTCTCTCTCTTTCATTTTTCATTTGTTTTGCGAGTGACCGAGTGAGAGTGGAAGAAAGAACATACACAAGATCCATTTGGGCACAACCTTTGTGTTAATTCAAGCGGGTATATGAAGAATACCCACTTGGTTTTCTTCAAATAGACCTACACATAATGTCAGAACAATGCAATTTGAGGTAAATAATCAGCCAAAAAACACAAAGGACGAAATGCATATAGTAAGCCATTACATCATCTCATACTAAATAACTGGGTGAGGCTACAATCTAGATCCCGATACCACGAATGCTATGGTGAACTAACGAACCAGAACGACCACCTAAACACCCGCCTATTTGCTACCCTGCCTAGCTAAGATTGGCCGATCAATATACAATAAAATTTGCACCGAGTAATTAGCCCGTACTGTATGTCAAGCTCCTACCACAATCCTGAGCCTAGACCAAGTTCACATCCATACTTAATATATTGGAGATTTCAAGTAGCTGAGTAAGGTCATATAATAACCGATATCAAACTAGATTAGCAAATGTAAATCATCTTGTTACATGAAAAACATCTGAGTAGTGTTATGTGCACCAATCTATCGAGATAATGTAGGATTCTGTGTCTTGGATAAGATAAGATTAGATAATGAGTGTTATCTGCAGCTCTTTAGCTGGTTTGGCCAGGGCTGTAGGGGATCTTCCAAGAATACCTTTGATTGATGGAAGTGAAGGGGCGGCTAGGGCAACCCTAGGTTCAGCTAGGATTGCATGGGAATCACTAGAAATATCCTTAACAATAACCATGGAAATCACAAGATTTTTCAGTCGTTTTTCTGGTCATCGGAAACATTTCATACCACTCTCTTGGCCCTTAAGATTTTAGCTCGGACTTCGGAGGTAAGATCTAGTAACCATTTTCCCTCTCGATCTGTGACAAATTTGTAGTTTCAAAAGATACAGCCGTCTCGTACTGGTTTTTGTTGTGACCATGCTAACTGGTGTAATTTGAAGGGGAGAGTAGATATTTTTAAAGAGTATTAGGTTAGATCGGCAATTTATTATTGATATTTCTTCTCCTTTATTGGAGTTCAGGTTCATGTTTCACGACTGTATCATTTGCTTCATACTACAGATCCTTTTGCTTCATCAGGGAAACAGAGAAGCACAGAGATGTGTTCTGCTTTTCCTCTCTTGAACAATCTTAGTAGTTCCTGTGTTCCGTATGATTGTCCAAATATGTGGCGAAGGAAAGGGAAACCAAAAGTAACTAAGCAAGTGCCAGACTTGAAAATTTAAGAGAACCTGATGATGATCAAAAGATTGATAGCAAAACTAATAAGAACCGAAGATGCACATCTTGAACTAAGATCAGCAATGGAGCCTGGAAGGAGATCATAGAAAAGCCGTGCACAAGCTCAAGTAATATGACTGTTTTAGGTGAATTCAAATTATATGATTTATCAGGCCATAATCAGAATATGAAACATGTGTTACAGAAGAGCATCAACCCTTTAGGTATCGACTAAACTGACCCCCAAAACCCTATTCAGACCATGATACAACGCTAGAATTTGACTAGTAAATTGAAATCTATAAGAAGACTAATCTTAAATTCCCAATGGTGATAGGAAATTGTCTTAGCTACTCATACAACTTAAAACGAAAAATTAACACCACTACGAAAATGACTCAACCTTTGATGCAACTATGAAAACGTGAATACACTTGACCGAATTACTAAGCTTGTATTATCCCTAACTAAATGAATATTGGGTTCATATTTTAGGCCAGCAATATGTATGACCCATTAATAAATTTCACCAATTGTCAAAAGTTAGGCTCACCCATGCTCAATTAGGCAGTCTTTCTTGCATGAGAATCCAATTTGTAGTTCATTTGTATATTATCTCATGGTTATAAACCTTGTGATGTGAATTCAACGTTGTACTGGGCGGGTATGAACTCCCAAATCAACGAGGATACGTTGGACACAGAGTACTCAGTATTCAATATTCACAGAAAATTGGAGTCATAGATACTTCGGTTGTTATATATGAAGGTTAAAATCTTTATTGTACACTGGGAATAAGTATTTGATTTTCATGAGGATTTTATTTCATATTGGATTGCACATCTGGGGACTTTGCAATATTTCATTATTTTCGTGTGTGCGTGTCTTGGTTTGTTTATAAATGTAGTTGAGCTATTATATATGTGCAAAATGAAGTTGTCCCTTTAAACTTTTGATCTTGGTACGTTTTCATGTAATAAAGTTTCATTCTGAACTGGATCCATATTTTGTAAATAAAATAAAGACTGAATTAATTAGGAAGAAATACAAAGCTATAAGTGTTTTTTTTTTTCGGGGTGTGTGTGTGGAGGACCAGGTTCCTTAAAAGAGGTTATGAGCCTGCCTGTATGGCTAGGTCAGTAACTCTGAAAAGACTGAAAAGAGATATGCCTATTGTTCTTTTTTTCATCTACCAATTGAAGTCTCTGGCAAATAAATAAAAAAATAAAAAGAGAGAAAAAAGAAGGAATGCTACGTACAGAGAATAATTGGCCTAAAGTCCACTATATATATTTCTTGAGTATGAAGCATAATAAAGTGTAGTTGATACCAAAAGAGAGAGAGAATGAAAGTAAAAGAACATCAGCAACAAAAGCAAGCAGATCCCTATTGGTCATCACAAAAGGTGTATCCAAGAGGGCATCACAAAAGTATACAGGTTGCTCATAAAATTTGCGAACACAGAGGTAATTTTGTAAGGTGAATGAACTTTACCACCCCAGACAGCGGATCAGTCGCTCCAAAAACAGAAGAAAAATGAAACAGAGATGTAAAGAAAACATGAGCGACTGACACAAGGTTTCTGTGTTTTATTGATTATTAATTAATTAATTATTGCGCTTGAAACAACAAGAGTGACTCAAAGAACACACTGACTCTTATTTTCTGCTAGAAATACAAAGCAGTGACTCGACAACAACCATGAATAAAAACAACAACAGACATCAACACTAAAGGTTTTGGTTTGAGGAAGAGACATGCATGGAGCACTGTCCACCACCGATGAAGAGCAGGCAGGTAGGAAGTTAATCGTTGCAGCAGCGGTACATGATGAACTTCTTCATGAGTTTGGGACAATTCAAACACCTTATATTCTTGGGAATCCTGAAGTTGTTCTGCGGCATCATTAGGTGATTGCAGTGAGTCGTGTTGTCATACTTCCTCACAGAATCAATTAGCACCTTAATAAATTCCTTACTATCCTCGGTCCGATTCGCATTCTTCCATTTGGTGTAGTGCCCGAAGCAGTCCAAGATTACGTTTCCTTTGGCTTGGGCCACGATCTTGGATCCCAGGCAGATAACCGCCCACCCTTTCTCGCTGCTACCGTATGTGAGCAAGCTTCTGATCCCATTTAAGATGTCGTCCTTTTCCTCGGCAATGGAACCATTTTGAGTGACGATGAATTCCGTTCTGAACTGCTCAATGATCTCTATTTGGACCCAGAATTGGGACGCGAGTTCTTGCGAGCAGTAGTACATCAGGCTTTGCCTTTCTTCCTTGATCTGAACGAACCTTTGCTGCACTTTTTTGGTTTGGTATCTTGCCCCCATGCACGCCATCCGTACGTGGAATGCACCCATCACCGCTAGGGCCTTTTCCTCGAAACTCGTGACCCAATTGGCATCTTCTCCTCCGTACAGGCAAATGAGTTGATTGCTATTGGTCGTCTATACGTCAAGATCCATGAAATTAATTAATTAATAAATAATTTAAGGAACAAGAAGAAAAGAAGTAACTATAACATATTAGTTAATTAGTTTTAGCTAGCTTAGCTTAGCTTAGCTTAGCTTAGCTTACCCATTCGAGAATTTCTTTGGCTTCCTGAATGCTTTGGAACAGGAGTTGAAGTCCCCATGTGGCTCTAGACCAGCACTCTTCCACGGTCATGAGAGTGAAAGAGATATCAATGGTAGTAGTAGTGCCCAAAATTCTTAGATTGTTGAAGGCATTCTTGCTGATGAGTTTGCCCTGTGAATTCAACACCGCAAGGATGGGCCTGTCGTTGAAATACCACTTAGCCTGGATGTACTCAAGCACCGCTTGGGTGATCAAGTAGTCGTCGTGCTCTTGCACCAGCAGGTACTTGGACAGCTTCATGGATCTCTCGTACACCAGGTACCAGGGCAGGTTCTTGGATCTCACATGCTGCTCAAATTCTTCCCTTTGGGTTTTCCCAGGCTTCCTCATCGGAAAACATACCAATTGGTACTCAGACGCTTGGGTTGTTTTCGTGTACCTGTCAACCAGGATCCTGATCTCTTCTGAATAGATAGTCAGCTCCCATGATACCAGTAATAATACTTTTTTCTTTGCTAACGCTTGAACGCCCAACCTATTCTGGGTGTAGATGTCGAAAAGTATCTCTTCATTATCATCTTGAACGCCAATCAGTAACTTGAGAATACTGATCATGTTGTCACTGCCGGTCTGTTGGAAGAGTAGCTCAAGCTTGTGACAATATTCCAATATGGCCTTCTCTTCTGCAAGCAGGCGGTAGGTATCAACGTAAGAAAGGAAGGAAGGAAGGAAGGAAACACGTAAATCAATTATTCATTCATCAGCTCATAGGTTCACTACTAGCTAGGTAGCTAGGGTTCCTTGCTCTAATTTGTATAAAATTAATGTATCAAACTTTCGCTCACTGGTGAGTCTGTGGTAAAGATCGACTTGTGCTTGAATTTCCTTGTTAGTCGCAACAAGTTTGTCTACCAATTTGCACAGTTCTTTTTCCTCAGCATCCGATGGAGTGTACCTGAAATTTGTTGGTAGAAATTCATTCAGATTCATTATTACTATATTGATCGATTCATACATGCATGCTTAATTTACTCCATGCATCAATATATTATACGATGATAACATCAATCAAAGAGGCCAGGGAGTTGAGTGGGATTGGATTCATACTCGTGAAGCAAGCCAAGGAAGCCGAAGATATGGGGCACGCAAGCAACGACGCTCCTGATGGTCCAGTAAACCGCAGTTCGGACGAGCATTGAGCTTAGGGGGTAGTCAGATGGCAGCTCCTTGTGAGCTTTGATGAAACTCTCGGTGAGGTTGACCATGGCCGGGATAAGTTCTCCCAACTTCTTCAGGGGAATCCATTTCTCGGTCCCTATCACCCTAAGTGAGAAGAAGAACCCACCGTAGGAGACTGCAAAGGCGGTCATCACTAGAACCAACTTCGCCTCCCAGGAATAGCTCGACAGCGTTTCGATCAGTACCGATACCGTATTCTCATCCCCTGTTTCTTTTCCAGTGCACTTGTGTGATATCTGTATCAATATCAATATAATTAATTATTTGACAAACTCATCATGCATATGATTTTTATCCAATAATTCAACTTCCCACTGATTCAACAAGTGCCAGTCATGCACTTTAATTTCTCATATATATAAATTAATTAATTAGATAACTAACTAACCTTGCAGGAGATCGTGTGCAAGTCTTTGGCCAATCCTTCGAAAGTCTCGTCTGAAGAAATCTTGTTTTTCAAGCTTTCCATAGCACGCTGGACCTGCACATATATAAAATTGACTAAACTTAGCAGCACGTACGTACGTACTACTTATGCATGCATATCTAGATATATATATATATATATATATATATATATATATATAGATGCGTACATACACGATTAATGTTGCGGCCGCCTTTTGAATTAGTGGTGGAGGAAAGCTTGAGGATTTCGCTGATGAGTTGAAGCAGCGGCTCCACCTCCACCACACGAGGGGCGTGAGGGTCGATGCTCATGATCAGTTTTGTAAGCATCTGATCGTCATGTTCGTCGGTTAACATGAAGTGTTCATCCCTCATCAACATCACAAACTGATCCATTTTCTTTCTTGCTGGAACTGATCGAAAATGCAAGATAAGAGAGTTAGATTGCAAAGGTTGGAAAGAAGCGCTGCTTTATATAGGCAGCCATTAATGCTCGCGTAGAGACAACTGAGTACGTAGTTACCTAAAGTCAAAATTTCACTTTTTATTAGAATAATAAAAAAAAGGACTCCGAGCAAGACCTCTTAGATACACAACAAAGAATCAGCGGATAGAGAAAGGCCTTATGGAGCTTAGCATTTTTATTTTTGCTAAAGCAGGGAAGGAAAGAAACAAAGACCTATTAGATAATGGAAGGAAAGAAACAAGACCTTTTAGATATGATAGAGAAAGGCCTTATGGATGTACCATAGCATTTTTTTTTTGCTAAAGCAGGGAAGGAAAGAAAGGAAGACCTCTTAGATATAACAGAGATAGGCCTTAAGGACGTACCATAGCATTTTTATTTTGGGAAGGAAAGAAGCAATTTTCTAGAAACTTTAATGAGGAAAATGAAGGCATGGAAAAAACAAACACAAACCGAATCCAAGAAGTGTGGGTAATAAGACCTCTTAGATAATGGAAGGACAGAAACAAGACCTCTTAGATATAACAGAGAAAAGCCTTATGGACGTACCATAGCATTTTTATTTTGGGAAGGAAAGAAGCAATTTGCTGGAAGCTTTAATGAGGAAAATGAAGGCATGGAGTACAAAAACACAAATCGAATCTAAGAAGTGTGGGTAATAAGACCTCGTAGATAATGGAAGGAAAGAAACAAGACCTCTTAGATAATAGAGAAAGGCCTTATGGACGTACCATAGCATTTTAGTTTGGGAAGGAAAGAAGCAATTCGCTGGAAGTTTTAACGAGGGCAATGAAGGAAGGCATGGAGTACACAAACACAAATCGAATCCAAGAAGAGTGAGTAAATAACGAATCTCGGATGGAGTGTGGGACTTATGACGCATGGCATTTTTAATAATCCAAACTAATTAAAACTCAAAAATTATGGATGATCTTTTCCCATTGGTCTTTTAGCTTGTAGATCAAAGAAACCTTTATCAAAATTTGAAGTATCAACTAATGTATTGGTGAGAGTGATTTTAAGATATGGGTCATATTAAAAATATGTATGACATAGATACGCATGAAATATAATCGTCAAAATACAGAGCGAAAGACACTTGAAGAAAAAAAAAGTAATATAAGCATTGTGAGAAGGGGAAATTTGATGAAGAGGAGAATACCATTCTGTATTCCATCCATGGGCTGGAGTGACTGATTTTTAATTAGACAATTTTTTATTTTGTAACTCATGAAAAGATCCAATAATGTTAACTGTCTTTTTCTATAAGGTGTTACATTTGTAATACAAAACATTTAAGAAGATATAAATGTAATAGTTTAGAAATAAGGGGTATATGTATTTTTACCTTTTCAAAATCTTCCCCCACCCCCACTCTTTTCCGATGATATGAAATATAAAGAAGATTTTGGAATAGAAGAGAGAGAGAGAGAGTTTGTCACTCATCTGATAGCCCCCTCATTTTGTTTGAGGGAGTGGTTGCCTTCTTCTCCATTGAATTTTTTTGATTTCTTTGTCACATTCTCTCATCTCATCAAATCTTTCTTTTTTTATCCTTAACTTTCCCAATCCTTCATTAGGTGTCTAATCTTCCTTCACTCTATCAGAAATCAGCCCCCCACCCGTCTTTTTGGATGATATGTAATAATTAATTAGGAAGATTCTAAAAGAGAAGAGAAAGAGAGTTTGTAACTCATCTAATCAGCCAGTCATTTTTTCTAGAGGGTGTTGTTGCCATCTTTCTCCACTGTCTTTGATTTTTGTGGCATGTTATCTCATCTCGTTAAGTTTTTCTTCTTCTTTATTATCTCTCTCTTTTGGTCTTTATCGTGACTCGTAAGTTGTTTTTTTTTTTTTTTGAATAAGTTGAAAGTCTTTTTCTTTTTTTGGGAGGGTGGGGGTGGGGAGATGATTCAAAAGTCTTTTTTATTTCAAAAAGGGGATTCTCCTCTTCAAATCTCACAAAAATAAATTAATAAACCAAATAACATGCAGGGAAGTGAGGTAATATGGAACTCAGGTCTCATTACTATGGAGTAATTTTCCCTCTTTTATTTTATTTTATTATTATTTTATTTCTTAAGAAGTTCAAGTCTTTGTTTATCATTAGTGACTTGAGATAGTCTTTCTTCATTCTAGTTAAAGGAAAAAAGAACAGTATTAAATCCTTTATTAAATCCTTTCGAAATATGTATGACATTGTACCATGTCATATTAATATTTAAAATGCAAATATGTATAGTAACTTGTCTTTTCTTCAAGATGATCTATTTTTTTCCTTCTTTTTTAAAAGGTGTTCATACCTTCTTTTTAACTGTCTTCCTTTAGTGTCTCTCGTTTGCAAGTCTTTCTTCATTCTATCTACTAAATCAATATGTGACTTTTTTTAAAAGGTGTTCATACCTTCTTTTTAACTGTCTTCGTTTAGTGTCTCTGATTTGCAAGTCTTTTTTTCATTCTCTCTCTCTATCTATCTATCTATCTATCTATCTATCTATCTATATATATATGTGTGTGTGTGTGTGACTTTAAACATGTATATCATTTTGTACTATGTCATATCAATATTTACAATGCAGTGTATACCACTACAAGTACATTTTTTTTAACCCTAAATCATACGTGCTAAGAGAATCAGTATGTATGGTATTGTATCCCATCATATTGATAAATACATTAAGATATTAATTGACATTCCCTTTTCGAAAAATAGAAAGACATATCTGTTAGTATTTAAATGAAACCATATCAGTCTTGAGGTTGTTTGGGAGAGAGAATTATTAAAGAACTCTCTCTCATCAATCGTGGGTGCACAATAATAATGAACCCTTAGTGAAAAGATTGAGTTAAATTCTAATAGGGAGGCTTTCATATGTTTTTGTCCCATACACACATATTCAAATGTTTGTTGTGAAACAATATTTCGAAGTACAAATGATGGATAACGACATAAATGTGATATCTATTTTTATTCTTAATCCGGGAATATTTGAAGTGAAAACTTAATTAATACCTAGCAAAATAATCAGAACTCAAAAGTTGTAGTTGATCTTTTTCCAATGGTCTCCTAGCTTGTAGATTAAAGCAATCACTATCAGCATTTGAAATATCAAATAATGTATTGGTGAAAGTGAATTTAAGAGAAGATCGTATTAAAAATATGTATGAGATAGATATGCATGAAATTCAATGGTTAAGATACAAAAAGAAAGACGTTTTGAAAGCAAAAACAGTAATATAAGTATTGTAATCTATTTTCTAGATTTGATTTTCATGAGGAGTTAGAGCCTCAAGCTTAAATTAAGAAGAAGAAAAAATGTTACAACATTGAAGTATTGGTCGTAAACTCTGGCTGCAATTGGTGCTTTCTAGATTATGAAATCACGATAAAATCGTACATAACTAGATACTTCAAATCTTTATCTAGATTTGCTTTGATCTACAAATTTTTTTTTTATGCAAAACAAATTTATTCAGTAGGGAAAGGAACTAACTATTTTCAAAGCATGAGGTCCGATAGCCAGTAAGTGAAAATAGGCTATGACATCCCCCTCCCCCCTCTCAACAAGGAAAGGACTTTCATGGCCAGAGAGTTGGCAACCTGGTTACACTCCCTAGAACAAAGCTAAAGGATACAGACGAAACAAAGCACCATAGATCTAATATCTTTTACATCAAACTCAATCGATAACGTAAAGGCATGGAAAAAATCCTTGTAGGATGTTCACCAACTGCAATTAATTTGACTCCACTTGTAGGTGATCCACACCCTCTGAAAGATATTTAAAAAATTTCAATTAAAGTTTTTAATGAAGTTCTAACTAATTTCTTAGTATTACCTAAGTTTTCACTTCAAATATTTCTGGACTAAAAATACAGCCAAGTATCACATTCATATGGTTGTCTATCATTTACTTCATAATAGTGTTCCATTTGACATAATTGAATGTACATACAATGTGTCCACACATAAAAATATGTGAGAATCTAACCACTAGCTAGAATTTAACTTGTCTTTTCGCTAAGGCATCATTATTATTGTGCACCCGAGATTGACGGATGAGAATAAACAAAGAAAACAATGATTAAGAGAGACATAGAGAGTTTCTTAATAGTAAATCTTTCTCCCAAACAACCCCATCACATTTTATCATTTCATTTCAATACATGACAGATATGTCTATTTTTAGAATGAAGAATATCAATTAGTATCGTAATATATTTATCAATATGATGAGATACAATACCATACATCTTGATTCTCTCATGATATATGTATGATTTCGGGGTTGTAAAAAAATAATATTAATATCAGTACATACTACATATTGCATTGTAAATATTGATATGACATAATATATAATGTTAAAAATTACATATAGGCCATCTCAATGATAGACTTATATTTTTTTGATAAAACAAAGAAAGCTTGCAAATGATAACAAGGCGACCCCAAAACGAGCAAATGAGGGAAGGGAAAGAAAACGCAGTCAGACGGCTGGATCTGTGGGTACATGGGGGAGCGTGACGGCTGAATCTGTTTCTGGATCTCTCTGAGTTATATTTGATTTGATTCGTTTGGTTTCTTCACTGTAGCTTCCACTCATCGAATCCATCCATCCACCCAGAAGAAATTTGTAGCACATTTTTGATGATTTGAATGACGGCTAGCCTTTGAATTTTTCTCCTTGTGTGTACTTGTGGATGAATATAGGTTTGTGGTCTGAGTTATGAGCTCGTTTGAACATGACTACTGTCTACTGCGTCAGGAAATGCTAAAAGCCATCTGTGATCATTAGCTAGGACTCTATCAATTAAGTTTGATTCGAATATGGACTCACTTGATGATCATCTTTTGTTGCTTCATGTGAATGCATGCAGGACCATTCCTTTTGTTGCTCCATGCAGGACTCACGAAACTGCTCGAACTTGGAATCGATTTAGCTAATTGATTGATCTTACTCCAAACTTGGAATCGATTGTCTCCATTTGGCTCACCAGAGATCGAGTGCAAAGAAATTTTGGCAGACGCTCATATATATCGTACTTAATTGGAGGAGAAACACCCAAAGGGGATGCATGGCCATGCATTAATGCGGAGAGATCTATTGATCTTATTTGATTATTTCCAAAGGAAAAAGTGAACTATTTACATCTCTGAATCCGAAACTCGTTCATCTCCGTATTATCATGTTATAGATGATCATGAACTGCCCACTCTACTAAATCTGCACCCAGGAAAGGTTCGGCATTGAGTGGTAGCGAAGAAAAATGTTTTATTACTGGTATCACAGGAGCTGACTTTCTACCCAGAAGAGATGAGGATTCTGGTTGAGATCGATGTACAAAAATGCAAACCAAGTGTTATATATTGGATATTATTGGAGATTTCAAGTAGCTGATCAGTAAGGGTTATATAATAAACACTATCAAACTAGCTAGATTCGCAAATGTAAATCATCTTGTTACCTGAAAAACATCTATCTGACTAGTGTTACGAGCACCAATCTCCAGAAATTTTAGAAACGGGGAGCTAACAGTACCTAAAAATCAAAAAGTAGTCGAGGAAGCATTCTTTCCAAATGAGTTGTCTCTATTTTGTAAACACCCTCAGCATCTATGCAATAGTAGCAGCAAGCTAAGTCATTCCAAGAAGAAATAAAAAGATTTCTGAATCATTCCAAAAATAATAAAATAATAATACTTTTAAATCATTACAAAAATTTTGTGAGTCCTAAGAGACTCAAAGCTACATAAAAAATAAAATAAAAAAAGAAAAAGAAAAAGAGTAAATTGCATTGGCATCCTAAAATGGAGGCCTTAAAACACTGATACTTCATTTGTGTTTAAAAAGCACAAAGGCTCCAAAATTGAATTTTCATTCGATATATTTATCTAATTTGTCACTGAAAAACTTTCAGATGCTGTTTATTTAAGGGATTTTAAAAATAAACGGTGATTTTAATATTCAGTGATAAATTTGATAAATATATCCAATGAAAATCCAATTGTAGAGTCTGTGTTTTTTAAATATAAAATAGGGTGTCAGTACTTTAAGGCCTCCATTTTGAGGTGTCAGTGTAATTTGTTTATAAAAAAAAAAGGATAAATATCACTTACCTCTCTTCTTAGCTGGACAAATAATACCTACACCCCCTCTTAGTTGGATAATATCACTTACCTCCCCTCTTACCTAGCAAATATATCAAATACCTCCCATCTATTAATATATATATATATATATATATATATATATATATATATATATTAAAATAGGGCACCTTAATGATAGACTTTTTTTTTCTTTTTGAAGAAACTGTAAACATTAAATGAAGATGGTTGAGAAGAAAGGTCTAAACTCCCTCTAAATTAAATTATAAAAATAAATAAAAAAGGACCAACAGCCAACTAGAAGAAAAGAAAAGTCACATTGCAAATATTAATATGACACATGGACATATACTACACTGATAACAATTGTCTCTAACAACCATGTCATAAGTATTCGACTTTAATTAATAGAGAGTTTTTCTAGTACTTAGTGACCCTTCGTGAATAAACCATACAACTACCAGCAGTAAGGACTCACCAAAATGACCATACGAGTACAATATTGTTCGAGGGTTTACCTAACAACCACAAAATCCTAAGACATGCACGAGGTAGATAGAAGTCATGATCAAAGTAAATGTACGTATGGAAGTAATTGATACCAACGGCTATAGAGTGAGAGACACAGCAATTAAGATTCAAATATGGCCGAGTTGCCTTGTGAATGATAAACATTAAACGAAGATGATTGAGAAACACTGAAAAGAGAAGGATTAACTAGAAGACAAGTTGCGTTGTAAATATTAATGACAATATGAACACATACTATAATGTCATGCACATGCACATGGAGCACCTCAACGGAGCAATTGTCATTTGTCAAGCACTGATCTGCGCTCTTGACTTCAAATTAGCAAATATTGAGGTAGAATTTGATAACCAAGTGATGATCAATGTGGTGAGGCTAATGTGGTGGCGAATTCTTTAGCAAAGGATAGTGCTCTCACACAAGAAACATTCTTAACTATAAACTCCCCTCCACCCCTTATTTACTGGCATTTACTGTTTGATTTGTTAGGTGTAGGTTGTAACAGAGGTTTTTCCTTTCAATAATATCATTTTTTTTTTACCAAAAAAAGAAATTTTTGCTGTATACAGTTCGCTTTGTGCGAGCATTAATGGCTATAAAAGCAGGGCTACTTGCCAACCTTTACAATCCAACTCTCACTTCTTGCATTTTCCATCAGAAAAAGCTCCGTCTTTGAATTCTCGATCTTCTCCTACTCATCAGTTCCAGCAAGAGAGAAAGAAAGAAAGATGGATCAGTTTCTGATGCTGATAAGGAAAGAACACTTCATGTTCACCGACGAAGATGACGATAAGATGCTTAGAAAACTGATCGAGAACAGCGACGCTCACGCCTCTCGTGTGGTGGAGGTGGAGCCACTGCGCGAACTCATCAATGACATCCTCAAGCTTTCCTCCACCACCATTTGCAAAGATGACCACATTGATCCAGTACGTCATGCATATATGCATATATATATATATATTAGTAATTAATAATCTAATACGAGCTAAGTTTTAATCAATAATTTTATACATAATGCAGGTCCGGTATGCTATGGAAAGCTTGAAAAAGAAGATTTCTTCAGACAAGACTTTTGAAGGATTGGCTAAAGACATACACAAGATCTCCTGCAAGGTTAGTTAATTAATCTGATACTAGAAAAACTGATTGGCCCTTGTTTTTTTTTTTTGGTAATAGAACTGCGTTCATAAAAAATAAAAATAAAAACAGGATATTAAGAAGTTTATTGATATTATTCTACATATCTTCAATATTAGAAATCATTTTTCATAATATAAGTATATGCACATATCTTGCATTTTAGGTAGATTACTAATTATAATAATTCAATTCGTTGTAATCTAGAGTAGTAATTTTCTTACTTATTGAAATCTTCTAGGTAGATCTTTTACTATGATCTTTTATTTTAGGTTATTATTCTTATGGACAAAGTCGGTTAATCTCCCATTAATGTTTTTATATGCATCAGTTCTCAATATTATTTATACCAACTAAATCTAAACTTAACTTTATATTGAAAATAGATATCATGCAAGTGCACCAGTGAAGGAGAAGGGGACGAGAATCCGGTATATGTACTGATTGAAATGCTCTCGAGCTATTCCTGGGAGGCGAAGGTGGTTCTAGTCATGGCCGCCTTCGCGGTCTCCTATGGTGGGTTCTTCTTCTCGCTTGGGGTGGTAGGAACGGACAAATTAATGCCCCTACAGATGCTGGGAGAACTTATCCAAGCCATGGTCAACCTGACTGATAACTTCATCAATGCTCGCAATGTGCTGCCACCTGAAAACTCCCTAAGCCTGAGGATCACACAAACTACGGTTTACTGGACCATCAGGGGCGTCGTTGCCTGCGTGCCCCATATCTTCGGCTTCCTTGGCTTGGGTCACGAGTATGAATAATATTACCCATTCCTCTCTTTGATGTTAATATCGTATCTTCTTCGATTGTCATGAAGGACTGCATAAATTGATCAATAATAAATCTGAATTTTTACTAATGTACATGCAAATTGTTTTTAACAAATTTCAGGTACACTCCATCGCATGATGAGGATAAAGAACTGTGCAAATTGATAGAGAAACTTAATGCGAGTAACCAGCAAATTCAAGTAGAACTCGATCGTTACAAACAATACATTGGTGAGTAGAAAATTTGATTAATTATGTAAAGATCTTCCATGTTGAGGAAGTTAATAAGGAACCCCAGCTAGTGTTCATCGAGCTGAATCAATTTATGCATACCTTGCCTTTTTCTTGTTCTTTTTTCTTCACGCTTCCATCTTACGCTGATGCTGCCTACAGGAAGGAAGAAAATATTCGACTATTATCAAAAGCTTGATCTACTCTTCCAAAAGACCCAAACTGACAACATCATGATTCTAAAGGCATTAATTGAGGCTAAAGATAATCAACCACCACTTTTCAAAATCAGCACCCAGGAAAGGTTCAGCGTCGAAGTGGTAGCGAAGAAAAATCTGTTACTACTGGTATCATGGGAGCTGACTTTCGACGCAGAAGAGATCGGGATTCTGGTTGAGATGTACAAGAATACAAAACAAGTGTCTGACTACGAAATGGTGTGTTTTTCAATGGGGAAGACTCCGAAAGCCCGAAGGGAAAATTTTGAGGAGATGGTGAGAGCAAACAAGCTGCCCTGGTACCTTGTGCACGACGACTGCTCCATCAACCAGGCGGTGGTTGAGTACATCCAAAAGGTGTGGCATTTCAACAACAGCCCCATTCTTGTGGTGTTGAATCCAAAGGGCAAACTCATCAGCAAGAATGCTTTCAACAATATAAGGGTCTCAGCAGGCAGTAGCACTACGGTTGATCTCTCTGTCACTGTCAAGACGGTAGAAGAGTGCTGGGTTGGAGCGACATGGGGACTTCAACTCCTGTTCCAAAGCATTGAGGAAGGCAAAGAAGTTCTCAAATGGGTAAGCTAGCTAAAACAAACTAATAAGTAACTAACTACAGTAACACAGTTGAGATATGATGATCGAATCATAACGTCCATAAATGCATGGATCTTGACAGATGAACAGCAATCAACTCATTTGCCTATACGGAGGAGAAGACAGCAATTGGGTCATAAAATTCACAAAAAAAGCTCGAGAAGTGATGGCTGAATCCAGCATACAGATGGTGTACGTGGGGGCAAGAAACCAAACGAACCAAGTGAAGTGTAACTTCAGTGAGATCCAGAACCAAACCCTTGCCTACTGCTCGGCAAAACTAGCATCCGAATTCTGGGTCAGACTGGAGAGCATGCGGCAGTCCAGAATGGAACTCATCACTAAGGCTTCCAGTGATGAGGAAAAGGACGACATCATAAAGGAGATCAGGAACTTGCTCACATACGATAGCAGCGAGAAAGGGTGGGCGGTGATCTGCAAGGGATCCAAGATCTTGGTCAAAGCCAAAGGAAATGTAATCTTGGAATGCTTCGAGAAGTACACTGAATTGCAGAAAACATATCCAAACATGGGAAGCATTGAGATAGTAAATGATTATGTGAAAAAGCAAGACACCGAGATTCACTGCAATCGCCTAATAATGCCACTGGACATCGGCAGGATTCCCAAGGACATCAAGTGTGAGAATTGTCCCAACCTCATGCAGAAGTTTATCATGTACCGCTGCTGCAACGATTAACTACCTACCTACCTGCTCTTCTTGTAGGACTTGGATATGGCCATCGCTGGTCCACCACCTCTGACCACTACCACTCACAGCCACTACAGAGTCCAATCCATGGTGGTCAACACTCCATGCAATCTTCTTCCCTAATCCTTAAGTGATGGCGGTTGTTGTTTTTTCTATCTTTTAATAATCCTTCTTGAGTATGTCAAGTTATTGCTTTGGATTTCTACCAAAAAATAAGTGTCCGTGATTTGAATAACTCTGTGGGTTCAAGTGCAAAAATAACGAATAAAACCCAAAGCCCTTGTGTTTATCTCTCTCTTTCATTTTTCATTTGTTTTGCGAGTGACCGAGTGAGAGTGGAAGAAAGAACATACACAAGATCCATTTGGGCACAACCCTTGTGTTAATTCAAGCGGGTATTTGAAGAATACCCACTTGGTATTCTTCAAATAGACCTTCGAATAATGTCACAACAATGCAATTTGAGGTAAATAATCAGCCAAGAAACATAAAGGACGAAATGCATATATTAAACCATTACATCATCTCATACTTAATCACTCGGTGAATTTACAATCTAGATCCAGATCCCAAGAATGCTATGGTGAACTAACAAGCCAGAACGACCACCTAAACACCCGCCTATTTGCTACCTGCCCAGCAAATATTGGCCAATCAATTTACAATACCATTTGCACCCTGAGTAAATAGTAAAACACCGGTACTGTATGTCGAGCTCCTACCACAATCCTGAGCCTAGACCAAGTTCACATCCATACTTAATATATTGGAGATTTCAAGTAGCCGAGTAAGGTCAAATAATAACAGGTATCAAACTAGATTAGCAAATGTAAATCATCTTGTTACATGAAAAACATCTGATTAGTGTTATGTGCACCAATCTCCAGAAATTTTAGAAACAATGAACTAACAGAACCTAAAATCCAAAAGTAGTTGAGGAATGTTGTTGATAGTTGAGGGATCTGCACCGCACACCAGAACTATTGCTGTAACCACAATACTCCTTTAGAGCTGAAACGTACATGAAGTACTTTCTTTAAGGTATTTAGACACCCCGAATTGTGCAATACGGGTTCTAAAAGTGTCTTCACCCCAAGATCAGTCAGCTCAAACCTTTAAGGTTGCACCCCAGAAAGGTTTACTCAAGGTATAATCAGGTTATGTTCAATGCTTAACGGAATAACAGGGAGAGAGAGAGAGAGAGGAGGAGGAGTAATTCTGTGTGTCAAGAATGAGCACGAAATGGAGTTTATATAGAGCCCCAAAGGCTGTGGGTGAAAGGGTAAGGCTGTGAGGGTACCTTTCAGCTCAACTCTCTTCAGCAAGGTACCTCCGGTGACATCCCTACAGGAGAGTGCCACTCAAATGGCATCTCCACGTATTCACCCAGTAGTGAGCTTTCCAGAATAGGGCCCATGACAAACTGGGCCTTCCGGATCAAGCCCACGACCCAAGTCCCCAAGTCCCAAGTCCCAAGTCATATAGATATATTAATATTAATATATATATCTATCTATATAATCATGGCAGGGTCACTATAGGGTATCAAGTAAATTAATAATACCTGAGCTCTTACTATATAAAAACCATATAATCAAATCCTCTCCACCCGATGTGGGACTAAATAAAACCATGGATAAAAGACATAATTAAAATAAATAAAATATTTATATAAAGTTTTAAACATATTTACAACAAGGAATACCTAAAAGTCCAAAAGTAGTTGAGGAAGTATCCTTTCCAAATGAGTTGTCTCTATGTTGTAAACACCCTCAGCTTCTGCAATAGTAGCAGCACGCTGCACAGCCTCTATATGCAAACAGAACTGAAAATTTTTAGTACTGTAGGAGAATTTCTCAAATATTAAGCTCCAACAGCATATTAGAATATTGACACTCGGGAAATTCTGCAAACTATGATGAACATGAGAGGTCATTTTTGATCTACTTAATGAGCTTTGGCAAGTCTTTTAGCTTGTCTACTGTGTTCATTGACTCTACACTTATGGAGAATGGAGTTTTTCATTCTGTCAACCCATCAACGTTGATCATCAAAGCAATACATGTCATCAGCTGTGGTTATGAAGAAAAAACTGAGTGGGGAAAAGAGGTAAGTTACTCTCATTTCGCTTTTTCTTCTTTTGTTAGATTCTTAAGATGTTCAACGCAAGCTTTGTTATTTTGATTAATTCTTTGTTGGATTTCCTGCAATTCTGATATCAAAATCTCTTCTATTAGATGTTGGTAATGGTTCTCTCATTTTGATTCATATTTTTTTGTTTTTACATCTTCTATTTCAATTGATCTAAAACAGATGCGTTATTTTCAATTTTGTTTTTCTTTAATTTTACTTCTACTTCCTCTCTTCTCTTTTTTGCATTTTTTTCTTTTGTTTTGTTTTCGCTTTTGTGAGGTTTATCATATAAAAGGGCGTACCCAGTGCCGAAGCTCCCACACTGTGGGGTCCTGGGGGAAGGGACTTTCTAGGCAGCTTTACCCCTGCTTTGCAGAGAGGCTGATTCGATTGTGAGGTTTATCATATGAATAACTTATATGTGAATTTAACTTTGATGGAACCAATGCTTGCAAGGTTATTGTGGTTGTGCGGTTTTTTTTTTTTCGGCGCTTCCACTTATCCCTCGTCCTGCCCGGGTTATTTGGTGGGGTTTGTTTTCGCGGTGTTTGTTTTTATAAAAATGCGAGTTATTTTCCCCCACAAAAAATTATTTTTTTTTTTGTTTTTTTTTATTTTTATATAGTTGATTAAATATTAATTATATAATTATTGTTTTTTTTTTTTTTTTGGGGGGGGGGGTTTTCCTTTGGGGGGGGAAGAGATATAGATAGGGGGGGACAACCACCCCCACACACCCCACACCCCCCCTTTATATCCCACCCCCCCCCCCCTTGGTGGGGCCCACATCATGTACATTCCACTAGGGCACGTGACGGTTCATTCCTTAAAAGAAACCTGTTTTTAACTACTAAAACCAGACTAAACATTCTTTAGCACAAACAAACAACCTGTCTGATAATTTGCCTCATAAACATATATATGTACACAGCCTAAAGTCCGGTTATATTTACATTTGACCTTTCAACGGTGTCTAGATCAATACATGCAGTCTCAAAGAAATATATACATTCACTGTCCGATTATACAAACATCAAACGTAACGAAATGAATGAGATTACATCTTCAACTTTAAAGGCATTGATGAGATGGCAACACCTTGCCTTTATCATGAATCTGAGTACCTGTCAACATTTACAATAATGAGCTTTCTGCCCAAGGTAAGCAATAAAGACAACCATGTAAGTAAGTCAGGCAATTTATCATGTATCAATCATCACATCACTGTCATCAAAATCATATAACATCATACATTCCAAACTTTCCTTTCTTTTTCCTTTTCCTGTTCATTTTTCTTTTTCTTTTCTTTTCTTTTTCCTTTTTCCTTTTTCCTTTTCCCTTTTCTTTTACTTGCATTTCAGTTATCTGACATTATAGTCTTGAGCCTAGGCAAATCCAGAGGATGCACATATCTCTTCACCACCGAAGTGGCTTCTGTCTCTTCACCACCGAAGTGGCTTCGTCTCTTCACCACCGAAGTGGCTTCTGTCTCTTCACCACCGAAGTGGCTTGTCTCTTCACCACCGAAGTGGCTTCGTCTCTTCACCACCGAGTGGCTTCGGCTCTTCACCACCGAGTGGCTTCGTCTCTTCACCACCGAAGTGGCTTTGTCTCTTCACCACCGAAGTGGCTCGGTCTCTTCACCACCGAAGTGGCTTCTGTCTCTTCACCACCGAAGTGGCTTCTAGGCACAAGGCCTTGTACACCTCGTGGATTGCCATCGGCACAGACTCAATATTTTCACTTTTCAGTCTTGCTTCATGCCTTCCCATTTGGGTACATAAGTACCAGGACTTACAGAAGCCATTACATTTTATTCCTTTTTCTTTTACTCTTTTCATCTTCAATTCCAGTATTGCATTACCATACTCTGCCAATTTCAAGATACATTTTTCATTTCAATCATCATTCAGTCTCATATGAGTAAAGCTGGACACAATTCCATACAATTCAATCATTTAAACATGAGAGCATGATATCATTCAATCTCATCTGAACACAGTTCATGTAGTTCCATCATTTAAATATGAGAGCATGATAATTTACATTTAACATGCATAATCATTCTTTCAAATGCATAATTAACAGTTCAAGAATGCTATCAACATTCCATTTCAAGCAGTTCAATCAAGTCATTGAGCTGTCATCCAATCCATGCATTTTCGCACAATACACATAAACATATATCATGCACTTTCCATAAATTGCATCAATGAATACATAAAATAGCTTTTATGTTATCATATGCATGCTACATATCTATTAAAGGAAAACACCCACTTATCATACATAGGTTGGTCAATATTACTTACCGTTTCGTGCGTGTCCTGACCTTGGTTCCATCATAATCTGCTCTCCCTGCATCTCGATCGATCAACGGCAATTACAAAAACGCAGGAGCCAACAGGGAATTTCCCCCTTTTTATATTATTTTCTCTCTCATCTTCATTTTCTCTCTCCTCTTCCTTTCCTCTCTCCTCCCTACGGTTTTCCTCTCTCTCTTCACTTGTTTTATTCCACTTTCTCTCCACTCATTCTCTCTCCTCTTCCCCCACTTCTTCTCTCTCCTTTCTCCTATTCATCTTCTCTTTCCTTCTGCAACTTCTCTTTCTCTTTCTCTTCTACGGTCTTCCCCTTCTCTCTCTTCTCCTCTCCACTTATTCTCTCTCCTCTCTTCTCCTTAATTCCTCTGCAACTTTTCTATTTCAATGCTACTTCGTTTCTCACCTCTCCTCTTATTCCTCCTCTTTCCTCCTTCCTCTCCTCCTTAAGACGTTTTTGCAAAATCTGAAATACATTTCTCTTCTCTCTCCTCTGTCTCTTCTTTCTCCTCCTTACTTCTTCTCTCTCTTCTCTTTCCCCTGCACAATTCTCTTCTCCTCTGCCTTCGTCTCTCTCTCTCTCTGTATTTTTTTTTTTCTCACTTCTCCTCTGCTCCTCTAATGGCTTCCGCTCCCTCTCTCTCTCCTCTTTAGTCGGTTCATCCCTCTTAGTCGGTCCTCTTAAGTCGGTAATATATATAATATATATATATATATATATATATATATATATATATTATACATATAATATATATTTAATTATAGGACTAATAGGCTTTGATCTGGGATCTGGGCTTGTGGGCCCGCTATAATATCTTATGCAGGGCCCACTTTCAGGTGCTAATATTCATACCTTTAGGTCCAGAAATTTACGCTGATCATTTCCTCGCTTTCGGTTCAGTCTAATTCCACTGTTGTGGGACCCACAAATGATGTCTGACCTCGATCACAATGACACGTTCGCCCACAATAATAAAATAATACTAGAAAAAGATGCGGGGCATTACATCCTCCCCTCCTTACAATAAATTTCGTCCTCGAAATTTGCATACATGATCCATCGAATAACTGGGGACATCGAGTATTTATATCAGATTCAATCTCCCATGAGGCTTTTTGACCTGAGTGACTGATCCACCGTACTTTCATTAATGGTATCGCCCTGTTTCTCAATTCCTTTTCCTTCCGTTTGAGTATCTCAACTGGTTCATCTTCTTAGGGAAAATCTTCTTTCAAATCCAACGGTTCATATCGTAGCACATGAACAGGATCTGCTACATACTTCTTTAGCATCATACATAAAACACATCATATATTTGGAGGTATGGCAAGTCTATATGCTATTGCTCCAATTCTTTCCAGATTCTCAAATGACCCTATGTATCTTGGACTTAGCTTCCCTTTTTGCCAAATCTCACCACACCTTTCATTAGTGTTGTCTTTAGGAAAACTTTATCGCCCACCTCGAATTCAAAGGGCTTTCTTTTAACATCTGTCTACTTTGAGCAATCTTCAACCTCTTATGTATTACCTTTATTTTCTCACAAGTCCGTTGCACTAGGTCTGGCTCCAATACTTGCTTTTCACCAATTTCACTCTAACATATTGGAGATCTAAATTTCCTTCCATACAGTGCTTCATAGGGCGCCATCTCTATGATGGATTAGTAGCTGTTGTTATAGGCAAATTCCACTAAGCATAAGTGGTCACTCCAGCTACCCTTGAAGTCAATTACACAAGCCTTAAGCATGTCTTCCATACCCAATGGGGGGCCCCCCCCCCCCCCCCCCCCCCCCCCTATCTCTCTCTTCATATTGTTCCATCAAAATTCTCCTCCAAATCTTGGTACATCCTTGTCCCACCAAGATGCGTTGACTATGGGCTGTTATGTACTTCCTTTATCAGTTCTCGTTTCAACTCCTCATCCTGAGGCACACACAACCTGGATTTACATCTAATGATTCCAACTGAATCAACATTAAAATCTACTAACTCTTTATCCTTCATTCTTCCTTTAACTTTCCGTAGAAAATGTCATTCCTTTTGTTTTTCATTAATCTGATCAAGAATGGAAGGTTTCACAATCAAGTTCACAATCAAGTTTGCAGCCAATGCTGTAACTTTACCTCCAAGTATAACCTCAATTTCCATCTTCCTTGCATCTTCTATAAGATGAGGCTGACTCGATTATTAGAGCTGCAGAGTATTCTTGTGACTTCCTACTTAAAGCATCAGCCACCACATTTGCCTTTTCAGGATGGTAGTTAATATTGGAATCATAATCTTTCAATAATTCTAACCATCTTCTCTGTCTCAAGTTCAATTCTTTTTGGGTGACGATGTATTTGAGACTCTTGTGGTCAGTGTATATCTCACATTTTTCTCCATACAAGTAGTGTCTCCATATTTTCAATGCAAAGATGTCTACTGCCAACTCTAAATCATGAGTTGGGTAGTTTTGTTCATGGGATTTCAATTGTCTTGATGCATATGCGATGATGACCTTTCCATGTTGCATAAGCACACAAATCAATTCATTTCTTGATGCACCGCTATATATAACAAATCCTCCAGTTCCATATGGCAACTTAAGACAGGTATAGTTACTCATCTTCGCCTCAGCTCTTTGCAACTTGCTCACGTTCATCTACCCAACAAAGCTGACTCTTTTTCTAGTGAGTCGAATCAATGGCATTGCAATTTTACAGAATCCTTCAATGAATCTCCTATAATAACCAGTTAGTCCCAACAAAAAACTCCTTATTTCAGTCATTTCAGTCACATTAGTTGGTCCTGTCAAGCCAAAATTCACATTTCTCAAATTTAGCATAAAGCTTCTCATTTCTTAGAGTTTGTTGAACTTCTCTCAAATGCTCCTTATGTTCTTCATTAAAAGGCATGACAAGAAATTCATACTGTCCATATCTAGTCCTGAAAGCAGTCTTTGGCACATCTTCCTCCCATCACCTTCAATTGGTGATAGCCTAACCTCAAGTCAATCTTAGAGAATACCTTTGTTCCTTGTAGTTGATCAAATAGATCATCCATTCTAGGCAAGGGGTACTTGTTCTTGATGGTAACCTTGTTCAATTCTCTATAATCAATACACAACCTCAACGTCCCATCCTTTTTTTTTTTCACAAATAGGTTTGGGGCTCCCTAAGGAGATACACTAGATCGTAGGAATCCCTTATCCAACAATTCTTGTAGATGTTCTTTCAATTCATTCAGTTCTTTTGGAGCCATTCTATATGAGCTTTAGATATTGGGGCGGTACCAGGGATAAGTTCAATAGCAAATTCCACTTCTCTTTTTATGGTGGTGCCCTAACAAGTATTCTGGAAAGACATCAGGAAATTCTTTCAACTGGTACTTTAGGTCAAGCCACCCCAATTACCTCTAAATCTTGCATAGAAGCTAAATACCCTTAGCATCCTTGCCTGAGCAATCTCTTGACTTGGATCGTTGAGATCATTCTTGTTGGAGAAGACTTTCTTTTCAATCCTGAGAATTGGATTTTAGGTTCCCCGACAAGTCTTAGTATCATCATCCCCTCATAACATAAAACACTGGCATGATCTACAAGTAGCCAGTCCATTCCAAGAATCACATCAAAATCTTTCACATTTAAAAGACTTCTAATCATCACCTTTCTTTTCCTCTTTTTTTTGATCCCTCTACCTTCTCAATGCTTTCATATATTTGAGATCGATGCACCACATCGAAATATGTTCTTAAGAAACACCATAGCTCTCTGTATATTAGACCTAAGCCCTCGCTCAAACTGTTGAGCCTTCATTTCTTTAGTGCTTCTCATATGAGGTGCATATTTAGAGAGTTCCTCAAATTTCTTTTCATAATCGATAACTGACATGAATTCAGATATCTTTCATAAAATACATTATTCATTCATCTTGAGAATGTACACTATTAAAGATACTCATTTTCAAATCCTTTCAATTTCATTGTAGTTTTCGTCATAAGCCTAAGCGAATCATAGAGAATGTACATCTGTCTACCACCGAAGTGGTTTCAGTCATACCACAGAAGTGGTTTTCAGTCTCAAGGCACAAAGCCATGTACATCTCATTGATTGCTGTTATTGGCTCAAACCCTGTCTTTCCACTTTACAGTCTAACCACAAGGGTTGTGCTTGTCAACACGATGCCTTGTCATCCAATTTAGTCCAGCATTTACACAGTTCTTCATATGAGCAATCATTTGTCATTATGTTTGCAACAAATATACATTTCAAACCAAAATGTAATCATGCATAGACAAAGTAATGTAAACTATTACTCAGCATGCAGTCATAAGCTTAAATACAGTTCAATCATACAATCATTCATGTCCTCATCTCAGTCATTGAAGAACCATTCATCTATAAGATATAGTATCTTAGTACATTACAGTCATGCATGCAAGTCACACTCCTCACATCATACACTACAGTCATATATATCTATTAGTGAAGATACAAGCCTCATATCATACACTACACTCATATATACGCACGAGTTCAGTCATAATACTCACAATTCGCCTCGGTGTTTCCAAAAATGTCATCACATCACAATTTAATATGACAAACATTCATCCTTCCTAATCACCATATCTTAACTCAACATTTACAAACATCCATTCTTTCCAATTTAGCCATCACAATCTATGACATTATATAGTCAATCATTTCACTGGCTTTTTCATCTTTCTCTCCCTAGTCAAATCCTCAATATTATCAGTCAAACAATTGGTCCTCCAATCAGTCCATTCACGTAATCAAAATTAACTTTCCCCAACTATAAGCCTTCTTCTCTTCATTTCTTATATCATCGGTCTTTCTAGTCTACAGAATCTATTGCTCTGATACCACCTCTGTCACGACCCCAGTTTTCATAGGCTTGGTGGGGCCCACATCATGTACATTCCACTAGGGCACGTGACAGTTCATTCCTTAAAAGAAACCTGTTTTTAACTACTAAAACCAGACTAAACATTCTTTAGCACAAACAAACAACCTGTCTGATAATTTGCCTCATAAACATATATATGTACACAGTCTAAAGTCCGGTTATATTTACATTTGACCTTTCAACAGTGTCTAGATCAATACATGCAGTCTCAAAGAAATATATACATTCACTGTCCAGTTATACAAACATCAAACGTAACGAAATGAATGAGATTACATCTTCAACTTTAAAGGCATTGACAGATGGCAACACCTTGCCTTTATCATGAATCTGAGTACCTGTCAACATTTACAATAATGAGCTTTGCGGCCCAGTAAGCAATAAAGACAACCATGTAAGTAAGTCAGGCAATTTATCATGTATCAATCATCACATCACTGTCATCAAAATCATATAACATCATACATTCCAAACTTTCCTTTCTTTTTCCTTTTCCTGTTCATTTTTCTTTTTCTTTTCTTTTTCCTTTTTCCTTTTTCCTTTTCCCTTTTCTTTTACTTGCATTTCAGTTATCGACATTATAGTCTTGAGCCTAGGCAAATCCAGAGGATGCACATATCTCTTCACCACCGAAGTGGCTCTATCTCTTCACCACCAGTGGCCGCTCTTCACCACCGAAGTGGCTCGGCTCTTCACCACCGAAGTGGCTTCGTCTCTTCACCACCGAAGTGGCTTCGTCTCTTCACCACCGAAGTGGCTCGGCTCTTCACCACCGAGTGGCCGCTCTTCACCACCGAAATGGCTTTGTCTCTTCACCACCGAAGTGGCTTCAGCCTCTTCACCACCGAAGTGGCTTCGCTCTTCACCACCGAAGTGGCTTCTAGGCACAAGGCCTTGTACACCTCGTGGATTGCCATCGGCATAGACTCAATCTTTTCACTTTTCGGTCTTGCTTCATGCCTTCCCATTTGGGTACATAAGTACCAGGACTTACTGAAGCCATTACATTTTATTCCTTTTTCTTTTACTCTTTTCATCTTCAATTCCAGATTGCATTACCATGCTCTGCCAATTTCAAGATACATTTTTCATTTCAATCATCATTCAGTCTCATATGAGTAAAGCTGGACACAATTCCATACAATTCAATCATTTAAACATGAGAGCATGATATCATTCAATCTCATCTGAACACAGTTCATGAAGTTCCATCATTTAAATATGAGAGCATGATAATTTACATTTAACATGCATAATCATTCTTTCAAATGCATGATTAACAGTTCAAGAATGCTATCAACATTCCATTTCAAGCGGTTCAATCAAGTCATTGAAGTCGTCATCCAATTCCATGCATTTTGCACAATACACATAAACAATATCATGCACTTTCCATAAATTGCATCAATGAATACATAAAATAGCTTTTATGTTATCATATGCATGCTACATATCTATTAAAGGAAAACACCCACTTATCATACATAGGTTGGTCAATATTACTTACCTGTTCTGTGCGTGTCCTGACCTTGGTTCCATCATAATCCGCTCTCCCTGCATCTCGATCGATCAACGGCAATTACGAAAACGCAGGAGCCAACAGGGAATTTTCCCCCTTTTTATATTATTTTCTCTCTCATCTTCATTTTCTCTCTCCTCTTCCTTTCCTCTCTCCTCCCTACGGTTTTCCTCTCTCTCTTCACTTGTTTTATTCCACTTTCTCTCCACTCATTCTCTCTCCTCTTCCCCCCACTTCTTCTCTCTCCTTTCTCCTATTCATCTTCTCTTTCCTTCTGCAACTTCTCTTTCTCTTTCTCTTCTACGGTCTTCCCCTTCTCTCTCTTCTCCTCTCCACTTATTCTCTCTCCTCTCTTCTCCTTAATTCCTCTGCAACTTTTCTATTTCAATGCTACTCTCGTTTCTCACCTCTCCTCTTATTCCTCCTCTTTCCTCCTTCCTCTCCTCCTTAAGACGTTTTTGCAAAATCTGAAATACATTTCTCTTCTCTCTCCCTCTGTCTCTTCTTTCTCCTCCTTACTTCTTCTCTCTCTTCTCTTTCCCCTGCACAATTCTCTTCTCCTCTGCCTTCGTCTCTCTCTCTCTCTGTATTTTTTTTTTCTCACTTCTCCTCTGCTCCTCTAATGGCTTCCGCTCCCTCTCTCTCTCCTCTTTAGTCGGTTCATCCCTCTTAGTCGGTCCTCTTAAGTCGGTAATATATATTATATATATATATATAATATATATATATATAATTATACATATAATATATATTTAATTATAGGACTAATAGGCTTTGATTCGGGATCGGGCTTGTGGGCCCGCTATAATATCTTATGCAGGGCCCACTTTCAGGTGCTAATATTCATACCTTTAGGTCCAGAAATTTACGCTGATCATTTCCTCGCTTTCGGTTCAGTCTAATTCCACTGTTGTGGGACCCACAAATGATGTCTGACCTCGATCACAATGACACGTTCGCCCACAATAATAAAATAACAGAAAAGGGGGGGGGGTAAAAAAATAAGGTAAAAAAAACCCAAAAAAAAAAAAAAAACAGTAAAAAAAAAAAAAAAAGGGGAAGGAGAGGGGGGGGGGGGTTTTTTAAAAGAAAGAGTAGGGGGGGGGGGGGGGGGGGGGGGGAAAATTTAATTTTTTTTTTGTTTTTTTTATTAATATTATTAATTGAAATGGAAGACAAAAAGTTATATTTTAATTAAAAAAAAAAAAAAAAAAATTTAAGTACATTTCCCAATAAGCTCTCCCATATCCAAGCTGAACCATTCCCCTCAGCTTGTAAATAGGAGTAAAATTGTCAGTTTGAAACACCAAATTCCACATCTCCAATCAAAGCGATCGCATGGAGATGTATGAATCCGATCAAGAAGCTTTACCAGAAGCTTTCAATAATTTTACTCTTAACACTTCTGATATTATGGTCTAGAAACAATACCACATCTTGCAGATCATATAAACTTTATGCAACTTGAATAATGCTGCACCCATACAACATAAAATTGATGAATGATTGATTGATTATTTTTCAATCAAGGGTTTGTGGAAAAATCCCTTTTAACAGTTTTTCTTTCACAACACACTAGAAGATATAAGCTGAATCATAATCCTTTCGTAGGAAAAACCGGCTAAACAAAATTGCAGGAATTGTCAATGAGGCATCATTGTCTGCTAAAACTTTATAGGATTCCTAAAGGGTTTATCATTTTGCTTATTGGAAATTGACAATGGGATCCATTCTTGCTTCAGTGATGTCCCTTAGCCTCAGCCTTCTGTTGTGCCTTTGCCTTGGCTTGACAGAAAAAGAAAGCATTGCTAAATAATTGGCTATCATCTACCATACACAAGTATAACAATGACTGATAAAACAAGTCTAATTGTATGTGTATATCAAAAAACAAGCATCCGAGGAAAAAATGGAAGAGATTTTCTTATCTCAGAGGCTCCACTACAATTGGACCACCTTACTATATGAACGACATGTAAATAAAATGTAATGAACACGGAAATATACATCTTAATAAAAGTGTTTGTTGTGATGTGGTTGTAATAATTCTAAGGCATCGCAAAGTTACAAGTATAATGTGTTTGAACAAAAGTTAAATTAGCATTGAGAACAAGAAATGTGAACGTGTATTGAGACATGAGAACTAGAATGTATCAACCACACAGTTTTTGATAGTCCATCCTGTATAAGTGATGACCAAAGACAACTAGAAATTCAAGTATTGAATAGTCTTCCAATACCCACAAGCACCTGATAGTGGCGTATGTAGTTCCCTGAGACAAGAATTCAAAAAGATGAAGATAAATCCATATGGCACACAAGAGGTAATGAACTCAAAATTTGGAAGAAACGTAACTGTTCAAGACATGAAATTTGCTTTCCATGATTATGTTTGAGTTTTTTCCTTGGAACAACTAAACCATACAAATCCTTGTGTATTCCCACCTCGTGGATATAGGACACAACCAATTTTTTTTCACATTTAATCAATAAAGTGTTTACCTTTTTTAAAAAAAATAAATAAATAAAATGTTTAGCTGTATGATTGATGCTTATGAATAGGATTCCTACGAAGTATAAGTTGTTTTGCTGATATGATTAAACGTTTGGCTGCTTATCAAAATTGTCTGTTTAACATATACAACACAATAAGTGGTGTACATTTGCATGTGCACATTTTTACTAGTGTGTGTGAGTGTATATCTATATATATATTATATTTCGCTAAAAGGGTCATTTGTATTAAAAGCAAAAGAAAATAACAAACTCTATCAAATGCCACCCAAACGATTTTATATAATTTTTTTTTTTTTTTTATTTTTATATATATATATATATATATATATATATATATATATATTATATTTCGCTAAAAGGGTCATTTGTATTAAAAAGCGAAAAGAAAAATAACAAACATACTATCAAAATGCCATCCCTCAAACCCGCAACATCAATTGCCCCCAAATACACCCAACCTCACTGGATCCAACTCACATAATCATAGATAATGAATCAAAATCTGAAACAAGAGAGCAACCATCAGCCTCTAAATCAAGTTCTCTCCTTATCAATGCTATCCAGGGTATATTAACATCAGTTTGCTCTAACCTTCTTATTTTTCCTTGGGCGACCTGGCTTACGACAAAGAGAGCCACCCTCCACTTGATCAAGAAGAGAGCTTGAAGGAAGAACTACTTCCAAAAGCTGCTGCTCATCAATACTGGAGTGAATGACCAAAGAAGAGCCTTCCAAACCATCCGATTTTTGTTGGGCCCCACACAATCCCACTTGATGCTCACTAATGGATCATTATCTACAATCAATTTTTGCTGGGAGTCCATCCTACTTAAAGGAGTTGTAACCAACTTCGAATTCAATTCTTTATTCAAAAAGATTTTGAATTTAAAAAGAACTTGTTCCAAGTGAGAGAGAGAAAACCAGGAGAAGAGAGCTTACTCGAATTTTGCTAGACCAACAGATCATTAATTCCATCCGAATTTTGCTGGGCCCCACGTGGTCCCACATGATGCTCAACCAACTGATCATTATCTCCATTTAAATTTTGTTGGGTCCCACTTGTTCCAGCATAGCAATCCACGCTACTTGAAAGAGTTGTAACCAACTTCGAATTCAATTCCAAATTTTTCTTGGCCAACAAATCATTATCTCCAACCAAAATTTGCAAGGCCCCACATGGTCCCACTTGATGCTCAACCAACTCATCAAGATCTCCATTCAAAATTTGTTAGGCCCCACTTGTTCCAGCAGAACAGTCCAGGCTACTTGAAAGAGTTGAATCCAAATTCATATATATATAATCTAGAAAGCACCACCAGCAGCCCGAGTTTACAATCAAGACTTCAGTTTTGTAACATTTTCTTCAAATATAAGAATTAGGCTTTGATTTCTCACCAAAATCAAATCAAGGAAACAAAGCACAGTACTTACATTACTTTTTTTCGTTTCAAAAGTGTCTTTCAACTTGTATCTTGAGGATTATATTTCATCTGTGTCTAGTCATACATATTTTAAAATGAACTCTCTTAAAATCACTCCCACAAATACAGTACTTAATACTTCAAATCTTGATAATGATTGCTTTGATCTTCAAACTAAGAGACAATTTAAAAATGATTGGCTTAAATTTTTTAGTTTAATATTCTAGGACTAAGAATAAAATAGATTTATATAGTTGTTCATCATTTGTACATCAAAATAGTTTTCCATAAAACATATTTGAACGCACATACAACATACACATAGCTTAACAACATAAGTGTGTTTGGCTACTAGAATTTAATTCGTCTTTTCACTCGAGGTATCCTTATTATATGCAACCGAGATTGATGAATGAGAATGAACTAAGAGAACATTGAGAGAGAGTTTTTTTCTTTTCTTTTCTTTTTTTCGAAAAAAAAAGAAAAAAAAAGAATATCAATTGGTATCTTAGAGTATTTACCAATATGGTGGGATACAATACCATATATCTTGATGCTCTCAGCATATATGTATGATTTAAGGTTGGAAGAAAAATATTAATATCGAGATCCATTGCATTGTAAAAATTGATTTCACAACACAATGACATAGTTTCACCACATATATATATATATATATATATATATATATATATATATATATATATATATATATATATATATATATATATGTTAAAAGTTACAAATAGGGCACCTTGATGATAGACTGATTTTTTTTTGGAGGGAACTATAAACATTAAATGAAGATGGTTGAGAAGAAAGGTCTAAACTCCTTCTAAATAAAAAAAGGGACCAACAGCCAACTAGAAGAAAAGACAAGTCACATTGCAAATATTAATATGACACATGGACACACACTACACTATAACAATTGTCTCCAACAACCATGTCATAAAGTATCCAACTTTAATTAATAGAGAAAGTTTTTCAAGTACTTAGTGATCCTTTGTGATTAAACCATACAACTACCAGCTTTAAGGGCTCACCAAAATGACCGTATGTGTATAGTATTGTTGGTGGGTTTACCTAACAACCTCAAAATCTTAAGACATGCACGAGGTAGAGAGAAGTCCTGATCAAAGTAAATGTACATATGGAAGTAATTGATACCAACTGCTATAGAGGGAGAGACACAGCAATTAAATTTCAAATATGGCCAAGCTGCCTTGTAAATTAAAAACATTAAACGAAGATGATTGAGAAACTCTAAAAAGAGAGGGATTAACTAGAAGACAAGTTGCGTTGTAAATATTAATGACAATATGAACACATACTATAATGTCATGTACATGCATATAGAGCACCTCAACGGAGCAATTGTCATTTTTCAAGCACTGATCTGCGCTCTTGACTTCAAATTAGCTTGAGGGTGACCGGTGATCAATATCCTAGCAAATTCCCCACAAAGACCTTGGAAGGTACGAATAGTTGATAACTTCAAACGAATCCTTTGATCAATCCGTTGGTCGAGGCTAATGTGGTGGCGGATTCTTTAGCAAAGGATAGTGCTCTCACACAAGAAACATTCTTAACTATAAACTCCCCTCCACCCCTTATTTATTGGCTTTTACTGTTTGATTTGTTAGGTGTAGGTTGTAACAGAGGTTTTTCCTTTCAATAATATCATTTATTTTTTACCAAAAAAAGAAATTTTTGCTGTATACAGTTCGCTTTGTGGGAGCATTAACGGCTATAAAAGCAGGGCTACTTGCCAACCTTTACAATCCAACTCTCACTTCTTGCATTTTCCATCAGAGAAAGCTCCGTCTTTGAATTCTCGATCTTCTCCTACTCATCAGTTCCAACAAGAGAGAAAGAAAGAAAGAAAAATGGATCAGTTTTTGATGCTGATAAGGAAAGAACACTTCATGTTCACCGACGAAGATGACGATAAGATGCTTAGAAAACTGATCGAGAACAGCGACGCTCACGCCTCTCGTGTGGTGGAGGTGGAGCCACTACGCGAACTCATCAGTGACATCCTCAAGCTTTCCTCCACCACCATTTGCAAAGATGACCACATTGATCCAGTACGTCATGCATATATATTAGTAGTAATCTAGCACATGCTAAGTTTTAGTCAATAATTTTATACATAATGCAGGTCCGGTATGCTATGGAAAGCTTGAAAAAGAAGATTTCTTCAGACAAGATTTTCGAAGGATTGGCTAAAGACATACACAAGATCTCCTGCAAGGTTAGTTAATTAATCTGATACGAGAAAAACTGATTGGCCCTTGTTTTTTTTTGGTAATAGAACTGCGTTCATAAAAAATAAAAATAAAAACAGGATATTAAGAAATTTATTGATATTATTCTACATATCTTCATTATTAGAAATCATTTATTGTAATATAAGTATATCAAAATATCTTGCATTTTAGGTAGATTACTAATTATAATAATTCAATTCGTTGTAATCTAGAGTAGTAATTTTCTTACTTATTGAAATCTTCTAGGTAAATCTTTTACTATAATCTTTTATTTTAGGTTATCATTCTTATGGAAAAAATCAGTTAATCTCCCATTAATGTTTTAATATGCATCATTTCTCAATGTTATTTATACCAACTAAATCTAAACTTCACATTATATTGATAACAGATATCATGCAAGTGCACTAGCGAAGGAGGGGATGAGAATCCGGTATCTGAACTGATTGAAATGCTCTCGAGCTATTCCTGGGAGGCGAAGGTGGTTCTAGTCATGGCCGCCTTCGCGGTCTCCTATGGTGGGTTCTTCTTCTCGCTTGGGGCGGTAGGAACGGATAAATTGATGCCTCTACAGATGCTGGGAGAACTTATCCAGACCATGGTCAACCTGACTGATAACTTCATCAATGCCCGCAAGGTGCTGCCACCTGAAAACTCCCTAAGCTTGAGAATCACACAAACTACGGTTTACTGGACCATCAGGGGCGTCGTTGCCTGTGTGCCCCATATCTTCGGCTTCCTTGGCTTGGGTCACGAGTATGAATAATATTACCCATTCCTCTCTTTGATGTTAATATCGTATCTTCTTCGATTGTCATGAAGGACTGCATGGATTGATCAATAATAAATCTGAATTTCTACTAATGTACATGCAAATTGTTTTTAACAAATTTCAGGTACACTCCATCGCATGATGAGGATAAAGAACTGTGCAAATTGATAGAGAAACTTAATGCGAGTAACCAGCAAATTCAAGTAGAACTCGATCGTTACAAACAATACATTGGTGAGTAGAAAACTTGATTAATTATGTAAAGATCTTCCATGTTAAGGAAATTAATAAGGAACCCCAGCTAGCGTTCATCGAGCTGAATCAATTTATGCATACCTTGCCTTTTTCTTGTTCTTTTTTCTTCACGCTTCCATCTTACGCTGATGCTGCCTACAGGAAGGAAGAAAATATTCGACTATTATCAAAAGCTTGATCTACTCTTCCAAAAGACCCAAACTGACAACATCATGATTCTCAAGGCATTAATTGAGGCTAAAGATAATCAACCACCACTTTTCAAAATCAGCACCCAGGAAAGGTTCAGCGTCGAAGTGGTAGCGAAGAAAAATGTGTTATTACTGGTATCATGGGAGCTGACTTTCGACGCAGAAGAGATCGGGATTCTGGTTGAGATGTACAAGAATACAAAACAAGTGTCTGACTACGAAATGGTGTGTTTTTCAATGGGGAAGACTCCGAAAGCCCGAAGGGAAAAATTTGAGGAGATGGTGAGAGCAAACAAGCTGCCCTGGTACCTTGTGCACGACGACTGCTCCATCAACCAGGCGGTGGTTGAGTACATCCAAAAGGTGTGGCATTTCAACAACAGCCCCATTCTTGTGGTGTTGAATCCAAAGGGCAAACTCATCAGCAAGAATGCTTTCAACAATATAAGGGTCTCAGCAGGCAGTAGCACTACTGTTGATCTCTCTGTCACTGTCAAGACGGTGGAAGAGTGCTGGGTTGGAGCGACATGGGGACTTCAACTCCTGTTCCAAAGCATTGAGGAAGGAAAAGAAGTTCTCAAATGGGTAAGCTAGCTAAAACAAACTAATAAGTAACTAACTACAGTAACACAGTTGAGATATTATGATCGAATCATAACGTCCATAAATGCATGGATCTTGACAGATGAATAGCAATCAACTCATTTGCCTATACGGAGGAGAAGACAGCAATTGGGTCATAAAATTCACAAAAAAAGCTCGAGAAGTGATGGCTGAATCCAGCATACAGATGGTGTACGTGGGGGCAAGAAACCAAACGAACCAAGTGAAGTGTAACTTCAGTGAGATCCAGAACCAAACCCTTGCCTACTGCTCGGAAAAACTAGCATCCGAATTCTGGGTCAGACTGGAGAGCATACGGCAGTCTAGAATGGAACTCATCACTAAGGCTTCCAGTGACGAGGAAAAGGACGACATCATAAAGGAGATCAGGAACTTGCTCACATATGATAGCAGCGAGAAAGGGTGGGCGGTGATCTGCAAGGGATCCAAGATCTTGGTCAAGGCCAAAGGAAATGTAATCTTGGAATGCTTCGAGAAGTACACTGAATTGAAGAAAACATATCCAAACATGGGAAGCATTGAGATAGTAAATGATTATGTGAAAAAGCAAGACACCGAGATTCACTGCAATCGCCTAATAATGCCACTGGACATCGGCAGGATTCCCAAGGACATCAAGTGTGAGAATTGTCCCAACCTCATGCAGAAGTTTATCATGTACCGCTGCTGCAACGATTAACTACCTACCTACCTGCTCTTCATTGGACTTGGATATAGCCATCGCTGGTCCTCCACTTATGACCACTACCACTCACAGCCGCTACAGAGTCCAATCCATGGTGGTCAACACTCCATGCAATCTTCTTCCCTAATCCTTAAGTGATGGTGGTTGTTGTTGTTGTTGTTTCTATCTTTTATAATCCTGCTTGAGTATGTCAAGTTACTGCTTTGGATTTCTACCAAAAAATAAGTGTCCGTGATTTGAATAATTCTTGTGGGTTCAAGAGCAAAAATAACGAATAAAACCCAAAGCCCTTGTGTTTACTCTCTCTTTCATTTTTCATTTGTTATGCGAGTGACCGAGTGAGAGTGGAAGAAAGAACATACACAAGATCCATTTGGGCACAACCCTTGTGATAATTCAAGCAGGTATTTGAAGAATACCCACTTGGTATTCTTCAAATAGACCTACAAATAATGTCACAACAATGCAATTTGAGGTAAATAATCAGCCAAGAAACATAAAGGACGAAATGCATATATTAAACCATTACATCATCTCATACTTAATCACTCGGTGAATTTACAATCTAGATCCAGATCCCAAGAATGCTATGGTGAACTAACAAGCCAGAATGACCACCTAAACACCTGCCTATTTGCTACCTGCCCAGCAAAGATTGGCCGATCAATTTACAATACCATTTACACCCTGAGTAAATAGTAAAACACCCATACTGTATGTCAAGCTCCTACCACAATCCTGAGCCTAGACCAAGTTCACATCCATAATTAATATATTGGAGATTTCAAGTAGCTGAGTAAGGTCAAATAATAACCGGTATCAAACTAGATTAGCAAATGTAAATCATCTTGTTACATGAAAAACATCTGAGTAGTGTTATGTGCACCAATCTCCAGAAATTTTAGAAACAGTGAACTAACAGAACCTAAAAATCCAAAAGTAGTTGAGGAATACCTAAAAGTCTAAAAGTAGTTGAGGAAGTATCCTTTCCAAATGAGTTGTCTCTATGTTGTAAACACCCTCAGCTTCTGCAATAGTAGCAGCACGCTGCACAGCCTCTATATGCAAACAGAACTGAAAATTTTTAGTACTGTAGGAGAATTTCTCAAATATTAAGCTCCAAAAACAAGAGAAAGTGGCTTTGAAAGGTTCAGTATGACAAACCTGTGATAAAGAGCCTGACTAGTTCAGAGCTCAGCTTCAAGGCATTTGCATTAGCTGCATTAGTTGGGAACAATCACAAATGATAGTCAGTATGAACATTCTTTCTCAGGTAGTCACTTTAAACAGTATTTATCAATTCATAAAGAAACTGCAAACATGTGGCATAAAACCTAGAACATTAAAATGTTTAGGCAAAACCTCATACACTCAGTGAAATGAAAAGAGAATCTGAACATGACCCTGGAACTAGGCCATGTGCAGGGGGAGAGGGAAAGAGAGAAGGCCATGTGCAGGGGAGAGAAAGTTAGAGGCTATGGCTGGGGGTTATAAATAGAGAGAAGGGGTGAGAAGAGGTTCTCGGGTATTTAGTAGTGAATCTTAGGGCAGCCTCTGGCTGAGGGCACCTTGTGTAGGGGGTGACTGGTACCATTAAAACCAGTGAGTTCTTGTTAATTCTTCTGTTTTGTCTTGGTAATTATGTCTTATTAGTAAACTCCAGTTAAGAGAAGAAACATCTAGAAAAATAAAATAAAATATAAGTGCAAAATACCGGTAGTTGGGCGATTCTTTTTGGAAGTTGCAGCACCTACCTGTACCAATCAAGAATTAGTATGACATCAAGCAATTAGTATGACCCTCTCTCTCTCTCTCTCTCTCTCTCTCTCTCTCTCTCTCTCTCCTTTCTTTCTTTCTTTCTTCTTTTTTTTTCTTTTTTTTTTTTTTGGTGGGGGGGGAGAGAAAATTATAGGGAGAGAGAGAGAACAATGCCATAGCAAAAACAATACCGAGATCAAATAAAGAAGCACCCACATGTTGAAGGCTAGTCTGTAAATGTAATTTCAGTAGCACCAATCTAGCAATAATAAATTTTGCCAAAAAAAATATGGCGATAATAAAACAACTATATAGAAGTAACATAAGTAGACAAGGTGATCATTGGTGGACAAGACAGTTACTGCATAAACACAATATAAAGAAGAATTCCGTGTTAAAAGAAACTTAAGAGGGAGGGAGGAAAAAGAAAGGTCAGAAATGTACAGTCTCTACCAACACTAAATTGGTCAAAACAAAGATATCAAAAATTAGAAATAATAACAGATACATGTATTCCTTTTGCTGATGATGCGCAATGAGCTGAAAAGGACATGACAAAATTTAAGGTCCAAAAAGGCCAGGGGCATTTAGAAATTAATAATCCCACTGGAAAATAACCAAAAAGTATGAATTGTTAAACAAATTTATAGTTCAATTTATTCTTGCAAAACACCACCAACAAAAGATACGAGACTCTATGATGACTTATTCCTACCCATTGTGACGAGTTCCATTGAAATTCAACCAGTACTTCAACAAGTTATACAGGGCAATTTATATGAAGGCATAGCAAAAATCAAGCATTTTAATATCAAAAAGGATATGCATAGCTTAGGACTTATATCTAGTATGGTTTCAAATAGAACTGATTGGAAGGCAAGGATCCATGTAGCCGACCCCATTTAATTGGGAAAAAGACTTTATGTAGTTGTATTCATCATGAGAATCTGATGCTGTATATTTGACGAATGGCATATAGGTCGCAATTGGGGATTATACCAGACAAGTGATCCTGTATTTTTAAGGTTGAGGTCTAATTATCTATGAAGCTTTACAAAGATGGTCATGTGAAACAGTGGAAGTCCTCTGCAGCACTTTGAAGTTGCATTTATGGCGAAGTAAAGTTAAAAGTTATCAATTCACATCCTTTCTTGCACAGAAATGTCATAAGCCAGAAAGAACACCCCTATCCTTCTGGAATTTGGTATCATTTAGTTGGAAATTACACAATTTTGTCACTCGATGAAACAGACAATCTAGCTGTCCTGCAAACCACACATTCTACCTGTCCTAGTGAAAAGACAAAATGCAAAGGATCTGCCCAGTAAATGCCATGCTATCAGAGAAAAGGGCAATAAGAGAGTTGCAGAATCTTTCAGGACATGCCCCACATGCAAAATACAACAAAACTATATAGTTGGCAAGTACAGAGGTTGTTCACTGGATTTCTTCAACCAAATTGAAAAATGACGTGAACTCTCAAATTTTGTGAGGAACATAACAATGATGGAACATATCAGAGTCAGGAATGGTGCTTGTCCTATTTCTCACTTGTTATATACCAATGACTGCCTTATGTTCTCTAAAGTGCAACTCCAAGACATCTCTCATCTCAAAACCAGCCTTGACATCTATTGAAAGGCAAGTGGTCTTACTTTCTATCGTAAAACTCCAATAAGGTTCAAGAAAATGTTCTTTCAAACTATAAAGCGCCTTATGATGATGACCAATTGAAATACACGAGACTGCCTGTGGAAATCAGAGTATCCAAAGAACTCTCTGCCAATCTCGAAAAAGAGTACAAGGATGGAAACACAAACTCATATTTCATGTGGCATGTGACATATTAATCAAATCAGTTGGCTGTTGAATGTCAACTAATGCAGCATCTCAATTTTTCTTACTAGCATCTCATGCAATCTTAGATTTCTATTAAAGCCACAATGCACATGAGAAAAAGATGCATTGGATCTCTTGGACAAGGTTGTGTTGTTCCAAAAAAGGCAGCTTGGTTGTTGCTATCCCACTAGCAGTAACCATTTGCTCTCAGAAGTATTGTGGAGACTTTGGAGCAAACCATACTTTTTATAGGCTGGTTTATCAAGGCAATAAATTTTACAAAGACTGCTTTACAAATGCTCCTCAAGGAAACAAAGCCTTGTGAGGTTGGAAAAGCATCTTAATTGGTCAAAATGTTCTGTTCTGCATGGCACATAAGAGATTGGAACACATTGCGATCTGGAATAACAATGGAGTACCTTCTCTTTCCAACTTCAGAATTCAACACTCAAACCCCACAGATTGTCCCGTCTCTAAAGTCTCAGATCTCATTAATCAAGTACCAATAGATAATGGCAGAAGACCTGTTGGATCACTATCTTAATTCTTTGGAGGTTTAGAAACTGCAATGCAGGTTAACTCCTCCTAAAGATTCCCTTATATGGGGAAATGCACACAATGGATTTTTCTCAGTTAAACTGGCACGTCATCTCCTTGTTTACCACCGAGATAAGTTCCCATCCTCTCAGGCATACTCATTTCACAGTCATGAATGGGCTCAAGTTTTGTCATTAGGTTGGAAAAGGATTCGGAACTTAAAATATGACCTTACCAACAATTCAATCCTTCTTCTGGAAATGTTGTGCCCAAAATGAACATGGCTTTAGAGAAGGAGGATTCTGTAGACCCAAATTACAGCAGGTGTGGCCATAAAAGGGAACTGAGTGACAATATCATTATAGACTGTGCGGGCTGTGCCAGGGTATCTTGGTTTAGGAGTAGCTTAACATACATCACCCCGAATGAAGATGAGCCCAAACTTGCAAGTCTATTTCAGAACTGGGAAGGACATAGGTTTCTAAAGGATCATGTTAATTCTCCTTCATCTGTTTGCATTTGTGGGTGGCCAGAGATGGTCACATATTCAAGTTCAAATATTGGACTCCGAGCAAGGTATCTACCAAGGCACAGTGGGCTTTCAAGGAAATTTGGTCTACCATCAGACATGATAGCGTTCATGTTGTAATCACTCTCACTACACACAGGTGCAAACCTAACCCAACCCCCACCCTCTCTCCTCTCCCTCTCTTTAAACATCACTTGGCAGGGTAATCGGATAATTCTACTATAATTGGATAATAAATTGCCCACCAACTAGAGCTCTGGTTTCGGCGGCTACATTCAGACAATTTTTCAATACTATCTGGGGTTTGTAAGTTCGAATATTTCCAGAAAGGCCAAGAGTGTTGGCCCGGAAGGCTTTGTCCTTGGCACGAAGGACAAATTGGTCGAAAGAAGGAAGCTTCTGAAGGGGGGTTTTATCACCAAGAAAACCTAACTAAATGATAGGGTAAAGAGCAAGAAACGATAAGAAAATGTACCTCGCCTTCAAAATTTTCAGCACTTTCGTTCCTTTCGCGTTCTGCTGAGAAAGAAAGGAGAAAACAAAGCAAGAAGGTTAAAAGGCGGAGTATAGCGAGGAAATTTAGAACAAATAGTGGAAGTGAAAATGACCTAGGGTTCTTCTACCCCATACGAGCTTAAAAATGGCACGGATCAACTCCTGTCAAATTTCAAGAATCAGAACATCAGCCTCTGAATATATATGATCCGATTACAGGAAAGAAGAATGAAAAACCAATTCAAGTGGTGTACGGGATCGAAGGCTTTTTCCATGGATCAGTGCTCTCCTGCTACGGACTCTGGAACTCTGGAAGTGTGGAAGCCGGAAGGCAGAAGCCAGGAAGGTGGAGGGAACTTAAAGTCTTCGGTGATGTTTGTAACGGGTTTGTTTAATCGTAAACGTTTCAAAACTCGGATCGGCGAGGCATACTTATTTATGCGATGTCGTCGTTCACCGAAATCAGGATCATCATTTTATTTTTACTTGTACTTTTAATTTTTAAATATGCAAAATACATTACTTCTAATGTAATTCCCATTTTCCATATGCAAAACCAATTTCCATTCTTTCATCAAGCAAGTTCGCTTTTATTTTTGAGGTTTTTACATGTGAGTTCTTTTAATAGACCATAAACTAATATTGAGTCTTCTTAGTACAATGTATTATATATAGGTCCTATCTAGATTAATACCATAGGCTATAACTACTGTTAAGTATATCCAATTTTTAAACATGGAGCGACCAATGTGCCCCTTCAGGTTATTTTATATATATATATATATATATATATATATATATATATATATATATATATATAATATGGCCCAACCAATATATAAACTTAAATAAATTTCTATAATTCTAAAAGTGGTTTTTGTAGGAATTTCAAGATTTCCATTTCATCAGAGGACATCCTTGAACACCAATGGACTACTTGGTCATTAAGCATTAATTATTTGATTAGAAAAATATAAAAATTCAAAAAAAAAGATATATATATATATATATATACATAATAACACAATGTATTAAATAATTTAAAGAACATTTTTGTCCCTTTATATTTGAAATTTGAATATATTTAACAGCAACTATTGTTGTTGATCAAACCACCATTCAAGGGATAGTGAATGATTACTTGACACTATACCGGGCTCCCTCGTAGGGTTTCTCTACCTTTGAGGTGGACTATCCAGCAGCGCGGATCGGCGGGCATATTCCTTTGAGGTTTCCCTTCCCATAGGCAAGGGTGCCGGGGTGTTCCTTACGACACGGTCTCAAAGATCCGAAGCCGCCTTTCTCTCGAAGAGCATTTGGATATCTCTAATGGAGAGACATCTGGAACATCCTTTTGGATAAGTTTCTCTTATGCTTCCTTTCCTCTTTTTACGCTATTTCAAACCTTATACGTAGGTCATTAAGCTGAGCTCTTTCTTCAATCCGTAGCTAGCTTTAAATGGTATGCCCTTTCTCTCCTTTTAATACCTGTTGGCTTATATTTTAAATATACATGATCTCGCTCTTCTCCACTCACGGGTTCGATGGAGGACAGAAAATACGTACAAAACCCATTGAAATCATTTTACCTCAAGCAACTTAGTTATCTGAAGACGGAGTTTCTCGAGAGTTAGAGGACGTGCTCGTCGGGCGACATTTTCACGGGATCGGTGCTTTAACGGTTGCTAAATCCCCCAAGGCTTGGCGTCTTCAACAAGTACTTGAAGCCCGACAAATTGGTTCACGTTCTTCGATCAAGGTCGAACGGGATGAAATCAACATGGCCATTTCTCTAGGACGTGGTTAATCAAAGGTGCTATAGCTCTCGATCCGGGACCCGAAGATTACCCCGGAGAAATACATCTTTGATGAGTTTGATATTTGGGCCCTTCGCCTTCCCCAAACAGACTCATTCAACGGCAAATTGGAAGTACTCTCGGGAAGTCCGGTTTCAAAACCCCTCCACCACTCAAGGATATTGGGAAACCGCATCCTTGCATCACTCGCAGGATCCCGTTGCGGTAGAGTGGGGATGCGCTAATGAGAACGGATTCCTCTCCGATTTGGGTTGATTTCAAATACCAAGACCCCCCCGCTATTCAGAGAACCGGTCATGATTCCCCTCGGTGTACTCTAAAATCCATGTCAATCGGAACGGTTATCCCCACCTTCCTCACATCTCACCTTCGATTGCGCGATTTGCGATTCTCTGTTTGGTGACTGGGTCAGAATGGGAAGCCCTTTCCCTCTACCCCCCATGGAAACCCGCTCGGACTACTTGCAAAAGCTCTCTTGGTTGAAGTCGACGCACTGCTCTGCCATCCAACAACTCATCGCCCTCCATCTCCGGTGCCTCAGCCAATCTTGCGGTTAATCGTCGATTTAGTGTCGGCAGTACCACAGAATATCTCACCGGTGCAGAGTACTCCTGATGTTTTGATCTTGAAGCCTCCCTCGTTGCGGCTTATTCCGTCGGGCCCGGGCGGCGTGGAGGATTTTTAGGGCAACCCTCGGGGATTTTTCGGGGAATCTTATGCCACGTCGCCCTAGGGGAACCGCTTCCAGCGGCTTCTAGCAATTCGATTGCTGAACCTGAACCTTCTTGGTTTGACCCGATTGTAGACCGCTCTTCTACCCATCGATTTTCACCACCACTTTCTGAGGCCCATTCACCCAAGGCCCATGATGGAGTTGGGGCTTTCTCCTTGGCCCATAATATTTCGAGGGCCCGGCGGTTTTGCTTCGCAATAACTGCAAGAGCCCAATTATGATTTTCACTCGAGGCCACATCCAACCACAACCTTCTTCCGTGCATATTGAAGAGATTCACAATGGGCCCGAACCCATCCCTTGTCTCCTCAAACGTAAGGAACCATCTATCGGCCACCTCATCAAGATTTAAGAGACTGCGCTTGAACATCAACGCGTTAAAGCTTTGCCAACGCAAAACTCTCAGCCAAAGGTCAACTCATCGAGACTAAAAACGGCACGTGAAAGAGTTAAAAAGGCTGATGAATTTTCTCTCCTCTAAATGAAATATCTCCTCTTCGAATGGGGGGGGGGCCAATTCAGCCCACGGGGGCAGAGGCATTCCGGAATGGGGGGGGCAAGACAATATTTGTGAAAATCGAATGGCAAGGCCAAACTAACGCCTGAGACCAAGAGAAGGCGATGAATAAAATAAAAAAATGGGGTTTACGAAATGTTTTGTCGGATTCCAAGGTAACGGTGGGATTTGTCTATTCGGAATTTAGTATATATTTACAATTACTTCAGCCAATCAAAATATAGTGGATGTACTAATAAAACCTGTTGCGAGGTTTGTTACTCTCTTTTATGGGGCTCAAAAAGCTGCAAGACGATATATGGAATGGAGAGAACTCATCCGGTGAGCGAGATCAATGCACACTCCTTGGTGGGAGATTTTAATGCAATCCTAAGAAGAGAGGAAAAATTAGGTGGCAAACCCAAAGCGCGATGGAAATTGGATGCCTTCCAGCAAACAATCAATGATTGCAATCTCATGGAAATTCAAACCGGGGCCCGATTTCATGGTCAAACAAACGAAGAGGGCAGGAGCTTATCAAAGAAAATGGACCGAATTGCAACGACATCTTTCAAGTCTATCAAGGCCTACAGCACAGGGTATCCTATGGTGGTTAGATCACACTCCAATGGACGACCGGGGATGGGAGGAAACGGTACGTCACTATGAAACAAAGTGGGAAACATGATCTCACACACAGGGCGGGGGGAGCAGAGACAAATGGATCCAATCTCCTCTGCAACATAAAATCTATCAAGTTGGTAAACATCTTCGCTCGGAGTAAAAACACTTTCGTTCTGAAAAGGAAATCTCAAAGGTTAGAATAGAATTAGAATCAAGCTGCGGATTCTATTTCTCAAAGGGCTGGAGAAGAATTTCAAAAATCTTGAATCTCTACTCATTCAAGAAGAAAAGTATGGCACCAGCGATCCGCGTGCAATGGCTGGGGGGGATAAAAACACATCCTACTTCCATGTGAAGAAACAGAAAGCAACCAAAAGGACTCGGGTCTTCTGGGACAATGGCTTGGATGAACGGACATTCACTCGAGGTAAGAAACTATTTCACTAACCTTTTGAATCATCCCAACCCCATCCCGTGGAAAGTACCACACCCGATAAATGCTGCACAAAAACGGACCTTGTAAACCCTCTCGGCTGAAGACATTCATAGAGCTCGCTCCAGATTAAAGGGAATAAATCTCCGGAATAGATGGGTTACCTAGTAGATTTTTTCACGAAACTGGGATCTTTTGGGTGATGATTTCACCCAAGGTGTGCAACATTTTTTCATAGGGGGTTTATGCTTGCAACATAAATAGAACGGTCATTTCCTTAATCCCAAAAAAACAAAATCCTGAAATGACCCACTATAGACCAATTAGCCTATGCACAACACCTTACAAGGTGATTGCAAAATGCCTTGTCAACCGATTAAAAGCAATTCTTCCTTCCCTTGTGAGTGAGACTCAAAATGCTTTTGTTCCGGGAGAAACATTTCGACAACATCTATTTAACTCATGAATGTTTACACCACCGAGACATTCTAAGGCTAAACAGGGGTCCATGGCTATTAAGGTAGATCGTGCAAGGCAGATGATAAATTAGAATGGTCATTCATAGAAAAGGTTCTTCTCCACTTGGGTTTTGGGGACAAATGGGTTGGTTGGGTCATGCAATGCATAACCACAGTTGAATACCACATAAAAATTAATGGGGTCTTAACTGAGAAGGTCATTCCAAAGAGGGGAATTGACGGGGGCCCTTTGAGTCCTTACATTTTTATATTGTGTCATGAAACATTAGCTCGAAATTATCTTCCACCTCCGATTCCTAGGTTTCCAGGGATTAAATTGTCAAGAAATGGCCTAGAACTAAACCATATCTTCTTTGCAGATGACTGTATTTTCTTTACTAAAGCCAGTATAGAAAATGCATCCATTTTGGACCAAATTTTATCAGATTATGCTCTTGTTCCGGTCAACACATTAATTGTGCAAAATCGCAATTATGTTTAGTAAGGGTACCCCACCTCATACCCAGACCTCAATTTCTTCTTTCCTACACATCACAGCTTCCCCATCCCTTGGAGTTTACTTAGGCATACCATCCTTATTGGGCAGGTCTAAATCAGACACTTTTTCATACATCCTTGATCGATTTGCTTCCAAATTGTCGGGCTGGAGAGAACAACATCTTCCCTCGGAAAAGAAACTCTCATTAAGGCAGTGGCAAATGCAATTCCTCAATATGTGATGTCTAGTTTTTTACTCCCAAAACACTTCTGTGAGAAACTAAACCAACAAGTTAGGAATTTTTGGTGGAAATCTGAGATTGGTAGGGGGCTGCATTGGGTGGCTTGGGATAAAATGTGTCAACCTAAAAAGCTTGGAGGTATGGGGTTTAGGGACTTTCATTGCTTCAATTCTGCACTTCTTGCAAAGCAAAGTTGGCGTCTTCTTCATTACCCAAATTCTCTATGGGCTCGGGTTGTTAAGGATAAGTATTTCAAGAATTGCTCTATCCTTGAAGCCCATCATAAGCGGGGTGAATCGGGGTCATAGTATTCTTAATGGTAGAGATCTTAAAAAGGGGCGTTGAAGAGGGTGGGAAATGGTTTGAACACACTCATTTATAATGATCCCTGGCTCCCTTCTTTACCCTTCAAAAGAATAACTTCCCCCCCCTTGGTTCGGGAATCAATTATGTCATGACCTAATTAATTGGGAGAGCTCTCTGGAATGAAAGACTAACTTCCCTCTCCCCCAAGAAAAATTGCAACTCTCCCTACCCACTCACCTAGTCATGATTCTTGGATTTGGAGTTTAGAAAATCGGGTTTCGTTAGATCCGCTTACCATTTGGCTAAGCGACTCACAATGTCCCCCTCCACTTCAACATCTACTTGGAAGGCGATTTGGACTATACATACTCTCCCAAAAATCAAAACCTATTTGGAAATTGGGTCATGGTGCGTTGCTCTTAATCAACCTCTGCTCCATAGAAAGAGTTCTCATTCACCTTATTGTTATATTTCCGTGATTTTGAAACAATTGCACATGCATTACTGATCGTGCTAAAGCATCAAATCTCGCCTGAGAATAGATGTGTTGGAATTTTCGGTAATTCAATTCAAGAATGGATGAATTTTATTCATACCCGATTTCGAAGTTCTTCGAATCGAAATGGGTGGACACATTATGGTCTCCACGGTCATCCGAAAAGCAGGGAATAGGTTCATATTTCAAGGGGAAATCCTTTCATAAGACTCTAATCCAATTCAAGTTAATGCGAAGCAAATGCACGGTGCTCTCACCCTCCCCTCAGCCATCTCCAACGAGGATGTTCACCCACCTCATCACCGAGCGGGATGCTCACGCCAAGGAGGTCAGGCCGCATCATTTGACTCCTCGGTCTCGTGCTAAATCAGGATAGTACCCCGAGTTGAAGCATAGGGATGCAATCCGCGTGAACCGAACACAGCCATCCAACCGATTCAAGCCGGGTTCACCAAGGAAATACACTGATGGTATCAAGGTCTTTCAGAAATTTAGTTCTTAGTACTTCTTTTGATCGTTAAAGTTGTATATATTAATAGGCAGCAAAATCATCTGCGATTCCTGCTTTAGGTGCAAAGAAACTATCTTTATCTCGGTCGGTGGTCGTCCCACCTCTTTTATTATCGACCATTCGCTTGTTCCGACCAGGCAGATCTCCTGGACTTCTTTTATATGATATGATATTTTCTTTTCGTTCAAAAAGAAAAAATGATTACTTGTCAATCAAATTGATTAATACATAGTCAAAGGATCAATATTGGAGTTTTCTCACAGATTGGTTCTTTAATTTCTTGCTTTAATTTTATTTTATTTTATTTTTTATTTTTTTTTTTTTTTATTTTTTATTTTTTTTTTTTGTCAGGGGAAAGCTTGAAGAAATTGTACAATAATTCAAAGTTTTTTTTTTTTTTTTTGGTAATTATAATTCAAGTATTATTAGGTCAGGAAGAAAGGATCATACAAAAGAACATAGGTTGAGGAACTTAATACAACACATTCTATAAGAAATTATAGCTGATAATTAAAAGACCTTCGAGGAGAAACTGTAGATAAGTAGGGTTTACTTTTGGAGATAAGCCTTCTTTTCTTCTTCATCCGTGAAAGCAGTGAGGGGGAAGGACTTGCCAACTCCCAAAGATGACTTGAAGGTGATATTGTCGCCATCGATGTACATCTCTACAATAGAAACCCACACCATCAACGGTGTCTTGGCCTTGCATCCGGTCATCTTCTTCATCTTCCCCTTTTCCACATATGCAGTGGTCTCAGCAAGGTAGCTGTTCTTGGTCTTGGTCACTGGATTGTAGTGTTCATAGGGAGCTTTGCATTTCCACCACACGAAGCCAGTGGATCTCACCCTTCCGCATTCTTCCAGCTCTCCTGTGGGAAGTACACCACTGGGGAACCCAAGCTCTTTCAACAGATCCGCTGAAAATCGATCACAGGCTTCTTTTCCTCGGATGATTTCAGCCCCAGCTCTCTCATCAGTAGCCATGATTACTGGATAAAACGTAAAGAGATTGATGGAAGAAAAATCTAGCTCTGCAACTGCTCAAAAGGGGCTATGCTGGTTATTGTGGATGTGAATGAGCAGACGGGTATCTATATATACAAAACTTAAAGGTGAGAAGGTGACCTTATCCTTCCATCCCCGCAGATGATGGCATGTTCCAATCTTGAATCAGAGAAGGTTGACGGCTACCGAACCCTCCACTAAGGAAATAAGTCTTCGTTCTATCTTAATTAATAGTTTTATGATGGTGTTTGGTCAAGCAAGGAATTGGATTACTCTCTCTACTGGTAGATATGCCAAATTAGAAGTCAATCTTATGCTACTGACTAACCACCTGGAAAGATGGAAGGATTTGCCAGACAACTAGACAAGATCAATCAAATCCATTGAAACGTTATAATAACGATTGAGAAAAACAAAGAGGAAATGGACTTTATTACTCTAAATCTATGGAGGGTGTTGTTGCAGAATCTTCCTTTGAGGTCGCAATTGACCGAACTGGTTCGATCGAGAATCAGCTCCTGGATCTTCGTCTGATGGATCTGTTCCTGTGTAAGTATCGTTGGCTTCAGGGCGAACGATGTGATCGATGATCTGCCTCGGACAATCAATTAAATGTGAGGTTTGGTGAAGTGAAGCAAGTGTTATAGAGAACCCTAGCTAGTTGTTGCAGAGTGAGCGAGAAGATCCATTTGAAAACTAAGTTGTGTTGTGTTGTGTTTTTTGAATGTCTTACTGTGTTCTAGTACTTAACACTATTTACACTGCCTTAGCCAAGGTGTTGGCTTCACTTATGTTGTGGATCCTTCCTTTCCTTTGTATGGTCTACTTCGACTTGCTTATCATTAGGTTATGTTAGTTCGTCAAATCACTGATTGAGTTAGTTTCGGGTAAGTAGTTTTTTTTTTTTTTGGATCTGAGGTTCATTTGAGCCAGCTTGCTCGTACCAGGATTACATCTTCTGAGAGCTTTTATATAATTAATATAGAAAAAGACTTCGCTCCTGGCCCCCGAAGGCCCAACAGTTAGATGATTTATCTATAGCACAAGCCTCCAAGCCTATAGACCAGATCAGAAGCAATTAGAGAGACTCTGACGGATGCATTTTCAATGTTTGATATCTTGGACGCATCACCAATTTAAGAGGGGAAAACCTTAATTGATCTTGATCCTGTTCCTTTGAAATCTCGAAGGCAAAAACGAAAAGTATTTAAGAGGTGGGGATTTACATATAATTTTGAAAACTCAAAGAACAAAAATAAAGGTACACCATAAAGGCGAACCACGGAAGTCTCGCTCCTCATTCAATTTTAATTTCAAAACCCGACTCCCAAACCAATCCTTATAATACCCTATCATCATGACACGCAATCCTAGGGTCCACCCACTTTTAAATTTCAAAATCCCAACCCATTCCTATCATCACTCTCATTTTTCAAAGTGGTGTGTCAAATCTCTTTTCATTTTTCAAAGTGTTGCGTCAAAGGGGATATTTTTTTCTCTTTTTATTTTTCAACGTGGTGGGTCAGATCTCTTTTTATTTTTCAAAGTGGTGAGTCGAAGATATTTCTTCTTTTTGCGTGTGGGATAGCCAGATAAGTTTCAGGCGATGGTTCTGGCTTCACATCTTCACTCTTCGTTGAGATTTTAAACAAATAAAAAGAGGAGAAACAGGGCAGTGGTTCCGGCGAAGGTTTCTATTTTAGGCAATGGTTTCAGTGATTCCGACGTTGAGAGAAGAGAAGAAGTGAAGAATAGAAGCTGGAAGGGTTTTAGGTATATTTTGCATCTTCTTCTTCTTCAATTCTTTTCTTCTTCTGTCTTTTCTATCAAAACAAGGATTTCGCTAGTGATAGAAGGATCTCAACCATGAAGTTGAACACGGTCGACTACATTTTGCAAGTTCATTATGATTTTTGTTGAGTTTTAGCTGATTCGACATTTTTTAGGTGATATTTAGCTATTTTTTGGCGATATTATTTAACTTTGTTTTTGAGTTCAGTACGTTTTACTATGCTAGCCTTTTCGTTAATCGACTGTGACAAATTTGCCCCCAAGGGCGAGTTCCACATCCTAATTTTGGGAATTTTATATCTCACCCAATCATTAAAAACAAGCGCCCCTATAGCTCAGTGGTAGAGCGTTAGTCTTGTAAACTGAAGGTCTGTAGTTCGATCCTGCATGGGGGCAATTTGCAATTTATTTTGAAAAATCCTTTTAGATTTAAAATTCTGCCAGCGTAGCATGCTTGCGATCTATCCTGTATATATCTCCATTGGAAACAATCTTTGATGGTATCTCTTACTTTCCTATACAAAGGTGATAGGGGTTTGTTATTCTTGTGTGCAAATATTTTTTTCATTGATTTTCTTTAAATTGTATCATAACAAACGGATTGGTGAATATAGCTTTAAGGATCCCTTAATCCATCCATTACAGAGTGCACCATCTGCGATGAAAGGGTTGATCTGGGGTGAAAACGCATTCTTGACCAGTGTGCACTATTCGGGACGTTTAAATACCTTAAAGAAAGGGCCGACTACTAACAACACGTTTCAACTCCGTCACTTTTATGCATCATTAGATGGATGTATACAACCATACTTTTAACAGGAGATCATTCATGCTATTCAAAATAAAATAAATGGATAATTACTATTGTCCCCTTGTACTTTGGTTTTATTACTAATCAAACCTCTTTCTTTATGAAATCATTGTTGCCCCCTCACTTCTAATGGTGTTAAGTGACGGTTAACATCAAATATATAATGTCTATTTTGCCCCTCACTAAAATTAAGAAGTTAAAAATATGACCTTACCCTCATTTATAGAAATTATATTGAATATCAATTATATCCTTAAAATCTTATATTTTAGAATTAATTTTGGCTTTGGCGGGCCCACACACTTGTTGAAACTCTCATGTTATATTTAAATTTTTTTACAATCACAATGATGGAAGTTTTACAAACAAATTAGTATATAAGATGCTAATTGATAAGAAATTTTTTTTTTTTGGTACAAAGGCGCTTTTATATGGGGATAGGGATATTACATATGCCGCCGGCAAGAATTGAACCCATGACCTCTCCACTGAGAAGCGGGTTCCTAACCATCCTACTACTCCTCCATTGGCATTGATAAGAAATTTGGTAACACGTATAATGGTCAGCATATATTAGGTGATTTTCAATTTTGAATTACATTTGATATTTCTAATATTTAGTTTCTATTTTAAGTTTTATTTAATCACATATTTTATTTATTCGGGATTTGTTTTACGAGAAGAAAAATCCAATATTTCCATCATTTAGTGGTTTTTTTAGAAAAGAAAAGTTAATTTAAATTTAATTTTTTTCTCATAATTAATTAAGGGTAGTATTATAACTTGACAAAAGAGTAAACAAGTAAAGAGATAATTGCAAAGTTTATTTTTGAGATTTTGGAAAAAATATAGATTTCATATCATTAGTAAACTAGCGGAACTTAACAGTAGGGGGCATTAGTAATTTTAGACAAAGTTAAAAGTTGGATTAGTAATTTTAAAAAATACAGGAGATAAAATAGTAATAAAATCATAATACAAAGGGTCAACAATAATTATCCCCAAAGAACAAAATTTAGTTTCTTTTTGCCTGGTTCGCTGACTAGCGAACCGAGCGAAATGGCGAAATATCGCCGATATCTCGGCGAAAAGCTTGTTCAGTTTGTTCGCAGAAGACAACAACCGTCGACAGTGATTCTTCGTCGGTGACCGCTGCTTCGGCTGCTACTCCATCTCTTCCTCCCAGACCCTTTAGTCTCAAGTCGTCGTTGTGAGTTAGCAGAAGATCTGAGGAGTCATCGTTGCGAGGGAGAAGAAGATCTGCTGCTTTGCTACTCCATCTCTTCCTACCAGACCCTTTAGTCTCAAGTCGTCGTTGTGAGTTAGCAGAAGATCTAAGGAGTCATCATTGCGAGGGAGAAGAAGATCTGACGGAACATGGCAGTCTTCTTCTCACCCTCCGGTTTGAAAATAGCAGCGGAAATAAGAATAGAAATCGTTACTAGATTCCAATCTTAGAAACTTATCTCGCCCTCATCGGTCATTTTTCCGCCTAAGGTTGTTGAATATCGCTACAGTTCTCATCGATCATTTTTCTGCCTCAAGTCATTTTTCTCTTTCTCTTTCTCTTTCTCTTTCTCTCTTCGAAAATAGCAGCGGCTGCTATCTACCTAAGACTCACAGAGCAGTAGAAAAAAAGAAGAAAAAAGGTTTTGAAGTTTCGCCAGAAAATCATAGTTTCACAAGAAAATCGTCAATTTTCCGGCGAAATTTTGAAATGTCGGTTTTGACCTCATTTTTATTTTGCCCACTGGCGAAATGGGCGAATTTCGCCGAAATTCGATATATAGTTAACTGATTATCCCTAAAATAAATTGTCATTTTTATGATTGAATATCTTCATTTGTCTTATACGATTGTTCATGATATCATTATTTTTCCAACATTCGTTTGTTCTGCCAGTTACTGTTCTAAGGGCATCACCTGCATTATGAAAACATCCACCTTAACTCTTTTATTTAATTTAATCGATACTTGTTTGTTTTGGCAAAATAAAAAAAATAAAAAACACATCCACCATCATTAAATCAAGCCAAGAATAAGAAATCTTAACCTAGCCATCTTTAGTGCTCAAAAGGTATGTGCCTTGGATTATACCAAAAAAAAAAAAAAAAAAAAAAAAAGAAAAAGAGGTATGTGCCTTGGATCACAGAAGGTTAAAATGAGGAGAAGCAAACCTCAGTGGTTACTTGTATTTAACGCCTTTTAAATTTTAATGGAGACAGGAAATCCACCATCGTATGGAAAACACTCATTCGATAGCTAAAAAAAGTACAAACACATATGCATGAGTACACAAGGTTCGGACCGAACCAAGGAGCGGCAAATGACCAAACTGCCGTACATGCAATAGACAGGGCCATCCAGGGTAAGGGTTGGGTCAAGCCCAAAATGGATCACGTCCACAAAACCCTTAAAACAAACAAACACCCACATAGGGGGACACATACACCCATAGGGGGACATACAAAACGCCGCAGGGCGGACAAAAACTCCACGGTGTGGCAATGGAGCAACGAAGTGCGGAGAAGGTTTGAACCTCCCATCCGGCGCCGCAAGGCGACGCAAGCCGACACGAAGAACTTGTACCCGGTGTTGGAGTTGTTCGTGTGTGTACCAAAGAACCGCAACCAAAGGAGTTGTTATGTGAATCGCAACGAAAACTACAAAAACAAACAAACGAACTAAGGGGAAACCCTAGATCCGGTTATTGAAGCAGACGGGAAAGATAGAAACGACAAGCAAAGAAAAGAAAAAAAAAGTGAGTAGTGGAGGTAGGGAACCGAAAAATAAAAAAAGAAAGGAAAACACCGATCCGTGGAGACCGAAGATCACGGTGGAGAGACAAAGATAACGGGAGAGGAGAAGCGGAGAGATGGAGGGTTTTTTTTTTTTTTCAAACCCGCACGAGAGGAGAAGCCGGAAGAGGGGTGGGGGTGGTGATAGAGAAGGTAAAACAAGAGGCGGAGAGAGAGACGGTGAAGAGCGCGATCGGGGCGAAACCGGAGAAAGAGAAAATAAAAAGAAAAAAAAAAAAAAATGCCGACCGAAGTTCGGATGCGGAGCGAGGAGGGAGGGGAAGAAGGTGGGAAGAGGAGGAGAGGTGGAGAAAAGAGAGGCGGAGGCGGAGAGACCGCCGAGGCTGAGCTCTCCGCCTCAAACGGCGAGAGGCTGGAGGGAGGCTAGGGCGTTCAGCGTGGCGGGTTGAGTTCAGGCGGTGTTTGGTGAGAGAACGACTTTGTCTCTCTCACTTTGACACTTTGCAGTAACCACCATCGTATGGTTACTGCAACTGCTTAGAGTTCATTGTTTTATGCCCTATTTTTTAACTTTTTCATCATCACTTTTTCCATTTCAGTCATGCTCTGTTTATTTTTACACGGGTCTTCAAGGAAACACTACATCTTTGTTGTTGTACAACGGATAAATTTATCCTCTTGGTGGAGGGGTTAAAATTTAAAAACACAAATTATCTTTTGGGTAGAAAAACACAAAGTACTTAAGAAGATGGAGGTATGTATAATTTTGAAAACTGTTAGGATAAAAATGAAATAACACCATACCTTTGGGAGATATCTACAAATTTCCCTACATTTTTCATTTCGGTTACGTCTGGCACCGATTCTTATCCTACCGGATGCAAATCGGCTGTGACGAATTGGGCCCCGATTCCGATTTCCGAGTCCAAACTCGATGCGTGAATTTCCAATACTTCACAGAGTCACGAGTTCTACCAGACTCATGCTTCGGTTAGGTCAAGAGTAGACTTCATGTATATCGAAACGGTGTGAAGCTATTTACTCTTCGGCGATGGCTAGGTTTCTGCAGAAGTTCATTAAAAGACCTTCGGCACTGAAAATCATCTCAAGCTTCGATCGTTCTCAACCATCAAGCTTTGCTGGTTCTTTCATTCTCCATCAAACTCCTCCTAGTGAAAGCAGGCCAGATTATCTTTCTAATCCAAATCCTATATTGGCCTCTATACAAGGAGAGAAACCAACCAATTCCAATTCTCATCCCTTGTGGATCTACCCAAGTTTTCCGTTTGGTTATTGTTTGAATCATGTTTCTCCAACGGGGTTTGGTCCGATGGTTTCTCAAGATGCTGAAGATATCGTGTCTGGTGACGACGTTTCTGTTTGGGCAGATAGCGTCAAGAAGAAGAGGAAGAGGAAGATGAACAAGCACAAATACAAGAAGCTGAGGAAGCGTCTGCGTAGAAAGACATAGGTCTCTGTGGTGAGATTTTCTTTTTTCATCACTCTGGTGGGAAATCCATTCTCCTTTACAGTGTATTCTGTTATTAGGGATGGTTAGTGGGGAATATTTCATTTAGTATCGCCTGTGTTTTGGACAGTTTATATGGGTTCTTCTGAATGTAGAAAGATACGGTGTGCTTATCTGAGACTCTGAGAGTAATTCAAATCACCTAAAGTTGACCCAATTTATGGATATTGAGCTGTTGTGATACTTGCCGTTGCATTTTTTGGGTATTATTCATTATTGCAACCAAGAATGCATCTCTTCGTTTTAATAAGTGAATAACAGAACCACCTATAACGCTACTTTATACTGATGTGCTTGTGCAAAGACACGAATTATTGCATCTAGACATGCCTATGATCATTTAGACTCAATATTTAAGTTTCGGTGCTCTTATATGAATTTGGAGATGTTTGGTATTATTCGAACTTTTACCATTGGGTTGTGGCATATTCCTATTTGCAGATGTTTGTTAATATTGAAACTTATACTTTTAGTCGTTGCAAACTGTTGATCTAGGTTACCTTTTGCTATAGTTAAGGACAAAAAGTTGGTGATTAGCTCCAATGATTGGGTATCCATTTCCCATTGATTGGTCTAGATGCACTCTTGGATGCATAAATTGTTGATTCTATGGTATGCATCACTCCATGTGTATCATGTAGTGGGAGTGATGTGCATGGTCTCTTTGAAATAGTTGGTGATCACTGATAATTAGTCTCTGGTTTGGGTTATTGAATTAAGATATAATAATCTAGAATCTTCTCCCACGCAATTACTGTACCAACATCCCCTCGTGGGGTTTATCATGGATTCGACTCACCACCCCTCTTCTACCTTCTGCCAGTCTCCCCCTACCTCTGGTCAGAGAGGCTTAGGAGCCAAAAAAGAATCAGATCCACAGGATTCTTCCTCCTGGTGTACATGGTTCTGAAACAAGGCAAAAAGCTACAAGCAAAGCAGAGTCTGCCACTGTCTTTGCCCCTACCACTCGTCAACATTTGATAATTTTGGTTTATAAGCAACCAGCCACCCATTTCAAATATCCTTGTTTAATGGTCTCTGTTGTGATCATTAATTTTATTTCTGACCTTGTGTATTTGGATCATGGATGACGAGTTATTTCATTCGAATACTAATGGCATACAAGTGCGTAGTCGATTTGTGGGCGACATGACCACCCTATTGCCATTACAAATCCTACTTGCTAAAGCAGAAAGGCAAACTCAAAATATCCTAGCAGCTTATTGTCCTATAGGTAGTTACTTATTGCTACTTTGAGTTGAATAAAGAGGTGATTCACTAACTTTTTTTGATGTAGGCAAACATAAATCTCTTTGATTAATTAAAATTGTGAAATATTTCTATATTTTGTTCAAAAGAACCATGAGGCTTTTCTTACTTCCTTCCCACACTTTTGATTGACTGAATGTAAATGTAATTGTTGGAGCCAAAGCAGTATATAGAAATTTGGTTGTGGGGACTTTCCACTCCTTGGGTTTGTTTGTTGGAAGTTCCATATTATATATTTGTGACTCAGGGTTTCATACTATTGAATATAAGAAGCGTTAGTGATGTGAAACTGAATTTTAGGGTTACGGTTTATAAGATGATTTCCCTAAAATTTAGGGTTTTGCCCAAAATCTTCTAGCAACTAAATCAATAACAATATGGGATACCTAAAGACTGCTCTGAAATAGATGGGAGTTGGATGGAAACTCTAGGGAACAATAGATGGTTTCTTATGAGATGATGGATAACCTAAAAAATTAACAGACCTGTATGGGTAGGGATTAATTGGGAAAAGTATAAATTAGGGTCTTCAAAATAGAATTGGGTTTGAGGAGGGAAAAGGATCTCTTCTGTATCTTCCTTGATCTTCCTTTTTTTTCTTTTCTTTTGCTTTTCTTCTTTTAATTTTCTTCTTTCTTTCTTTTTTCTTCTTCTCTGTTTTCTAATTCTGCTGCAAGTAAGAAGAGGCAGAGAGAGAGAGAAAGAGAGGCCCAAGAGGTGTGGAGGGGGTGGTGGGTCTGGTGGGGTTAGGGGAGGGGCTGCCTAAGGTTAGGGGTGATTGTAGGGGTGAGGGAGAGGGGCTGGGGAATGCTGCTTCCAGGTTGCGGCAGCAAGGGGGAGTGGATGAGTGTGTTATGCAAACAGGGAAGGGTGGGGGAGGGACTTGCGATGGCAGGGGAAAGGGAGGGAGGGGCTGGGGGAGGCTGAGGTTGAAGGGGAAGGTATAGGGGAGCCTTGCCATGGGAGGGCAGAAGGGTGGTAGGGGTTGTGATTGCTGTACTTACTTGGAGACCTTTGAGAGCTTGCTGGAATTTCTGAAGAAGAGTGCTTGACAGAGTAGGTTGCTGATGTTGAAGAACTTGGCTGTAAATCCGCCATAGCCCCCACAAACAGGAACCATGGCCCTTCAAACTCAATATTCTTATTCAATAGCCAGACTTAAGGAATACAAAGAAAGAATAAGCTTTTATAGCCTACTAAAATACCCTAACTCTAAGTGGGATTCCTTTATAGATAAGGATCCCACCACATTAATCTCAACTGACCACCAAACAATAAAGATCCAAAGGACTCTAATTGATACGTGCCAAAATAAAATCCTATCTTACTAAAACTTCAATTGACACGTTAAATTCAGTTTAATTAAAAACTTCAATTGACACGTGCTGGAATTAAAAGGAACTAAAGACTCAAGGACTCTTATTTAACTCAAACTGGATTTCCAAACTGACTGAACTCTTCATAAATTAAAAGAGAAAATTCTGAAAATAAGAACCAGCAATTTTTTATGGCTTGTCTTGACCAAATACCCCTTTTAGGGTTCAGCCAGCCCTAGATGGGTCCACTTTAGGGTTTGGGCTGGGGGGGTCAACCCTGTTTACATCAGTTAGTGTCATGTGTACAGTAGAGAGCTCCTGTCAGTGGAAATAGTTTGCTTCTGAACTTTGGCAAAGTCAAATTGATATTGTGCCTCTCTATTATGTCAACAACTGCTGGTTTGTGTGTACTTGAGAAAAATGATGCTCCTTAATTTCATGGTTGACTAGTTTTGTTCTCTCCATAAGGATGGATCTGTCAAATACCAGTTCCACATTCTGTGATCCTTAACTTTTCCAGGAAACTGCCTTGAGTCTCTTTCAGGATTATAGGTTCCCCATTTTTCAGAGATGATATCTCTGACATACTTGGTTGAAAGCATTGGTTGCTGCATACTCAACAGTGTATTGAACCGATGAAGGATATTGGGAAAGGCAAGCCTTATTATGGAAGGATGTAGAAGGTTAGGGTGATGACAGGTTAAAATAGATTGTACATTTGTACTATACTGTCGGATCTTGTGGGGTTTTAATTGGCATGTTTCTATTTTCCGGTTTGAGTGGTCTTTAGGTATAAGATGTTAAGGTTTAGATCATGAAGAGGATACAAAAGATTCCTTTTGTAATTGAAATCAGCATCTAACAGAATTCATTATGTTAAAGCAAACCTGATCTGATGCAGGTGCATAACTGAAAAGATCTTGCGGGTAGATTCCAGATGAAAGATGGCAGTGGTTTGACCTTTTTCATGTGATCAAATCAAACTAATGGCTTCACTCAGTTATAAGCAAGATTGAGTAGTTTTGGGCTTATTTTGCGTTGATTTGTCCCTTCTTTTTTATGTATTGTGGGTGTGTTTGCCAGTGTTTGTTTTTAGGGCAAATTACATATAAACCCCCTGTTTTTGCAATCAATTATATCTACTACCTCTGGAAAAAAATTCATTACAGATTCCCCCTTATTGCGTCAGCAGGGCTGTCCATTTATAACTTTCAACTCTTAACAGTAGGGGGGCGTTTGTAATTCATTTTTTCCAGGGGTTGTAAATGTAATTGATTGCAAACACAGAGGGTCTCTATGTAATTTGCCCTTGTTTTTTTTTTATGTCCATTCATTTAAATTATGTACTAGTTTTTAAGCAGGTTTAGTTTCTTCTTTTTTGGTCATTAAGAGAGTGTGTTTGTATGTACTCTCTTGAAGTAGGATTTATATTGAATGAATTTCAATGAATACTGGCCATGGAGTCTAGGCAACTCCCAGGTTCTACTTTTCGCTTGTTTTCATCGTCTGTTATTGTTGCCATTACTTTTGTCCACTTTGGTTGTTATGGGTCTTTTTATTTTCCAACTTCTTCTCCTTTCTGTTTCTAACCCAAAACCTTAATTTTGAAAACCAGTTCTAAATACCAACCTCCCATTTTCTTCCCAGTCACTTGAACCCGCAGTAACTTGGAGAAATCAAGTTCAGTCACAAGAGTCAAGTAGCCAACTTCTTTTTCCTATAGTGACCAGTTGTTTGGGGGGCTTAATCCCAGCATTCATGTACTCGTCACAACTGGACGGTTCTGACTTCTGATTTCTTACTGATCCTCTTGCTGTTAATTGATTTCCCTCAACCAGACTATCCCATTGTCTAGAGGATGATTTACTTCATATCCCATTTGTAAGAAGCCACAAATGGAGCATGTGACCAGTTCGTCTTCATGCTTCCTCTCTGAGTAGAGCCCAGTTGTTAAGAGTTCCATATGGAGTTGTACATGCCCATTGCTTGATCCTTTTGGAAATGCCACCCCCTATTTCTCCTTGTTCCTAAACACCCTTATCGGTGTTTCGTCTATGAGAAAAATCACTTGACGTTGGTTCCAGAGAATGGAATAGGAATGGAGATCTTTAGGCTGCGTTTGTTTGCAAAAGTGGGGTGGGAAAAAAAAAAACATGTGGGTCCCATGCGTAGTGGAGTGAGTAAGAAGAAAAGGGTTTTGTAGAAAAATGATAGGGTGAGTCTCACTTTTTACTTTTCCCAACTTTTCCACAATTTGGTGGGATTTTAAAATGGCATGGGGTGGGAAAGTTGGGCTGCCACATCAGCAGACAAGTTTCCTTGATTCAAGGAAACTTGTCTCCCACTTTCCCACCCCAAGCAACCAAACAATCTACCATTTTGGGATTTAAAGGAAAAGTGAAAAATTTACACTTTTTTTAAGAATTTTCCCACCCCACGTTTATTCCAGCAAACAAACGTAGCCTTAGTAGGGTTGATCTAGAAGTTGTTCTTCACGGGCGTGCATGTTTGTCTGAACCAAGTAAGGCTCTCCTTTTGTGTTCCCAAGAAACTCAAGGTCGAACTCGTTGTGACTTGGACCATCTGATGACTTTTGGAATGGATCATAACAATAGGAAATTAAATTAAATGAAGTTTTGTAAAAAAAAAAAAAAATTTATATTTTCTTTCAACCCATTGGCAAAATAGTAATTTCAAATTCAAAGTTAACAAAAAACTTGCAATAGATCTGTGATGGAAACTTATCATCTTTCTTAAAAGTCCCACCTTATCAATTCCTCTTACTCTTCTTCAGTAGTCTCAAATTTATATTTTCAAAACATGAATTGGGCTTCTCTGTAGCCTTCACCCCAGGCAATAATTTTCCTAATTAATTTAAGAGCAAGAAGAAACTAAAACCTTCAAGTGGTTCCTTCCTTGCCACACCGTTCTCCTGATTTGCCTCTTATTAAATTCTCTGTTCAGAACATGTTGTGTTTCTTCAATTTCACTTCCAAGTTGAGAGTCAAAGTTAGAAGAATAGACAACTTCTCAATTCTTAACTTCCTCCCCAGCTCTGCCATCACCCAATCAAGATATAAGAATCTAACCAACCAGAATCTAAAATCCACATTAATATGAATCAGGTTTCAACGCGTTGTGTATCTGGATCATTAACTAAACAACACTAATTTTATTCTCAAGATTGGTGCTGCCATCACCCCTTGCGTAGTTCAAATGTATTTTAACCCTTTTATCATAGTGAGGACAAAGCTAAATAACTCTACACCATTTTGATTAGTTCAATTAAGGAATTATTTATAAGGATTTGGTCGGCAGTCTTCCTGCTTTTGCTGCATTTAAATCAGAAAATACGTTTGAGATTTGAAGGAATCAGTCATTAGAGTGAGATGATTAGGAACATTTAATATCTAATAGTAGTTATTTGGTACCAAAAACCCAATTGATTAGCAGCTATGTCGGTGTTAATGGCGGCATTAGTTTAAAATGATATGATTTATCTAATCTAGTTTCATTGGTAAACTCATTTTGAATAAGATTAAGTTTAGCCAATTGAGATAGAGATTCTTATAGCTGGTAAAATGATATTCAATTACTCATGTTTAGTCCTTAAAGTAAAGTAACTAATATTTGATTAGGGAATTAATCCATATCATCCTCTTTACTCCAAAAGAATGAAAATCTATCTTACCCAACTGCTTATGTATTAATTACTGAAATTATATGCCCATGCATGAAGGCAATAATAGTATATATGCACTTAATTTACACATGCTCTCACTCCCTGGAATGCAAAAAATTAATTAAACATATATTAATAATTGATAGTAAGACACAAGGATCAATGTAATATGTAGAGTTGTATACTTTTAAATAAGTGTATCGATGATTATTAACATGTGTAATTGTCTGATTAATAATGTTTAAGAAAATCTCGAAAGAATAATAGAGAGCCCCAAGATGGCAGCTTATGGTTGAAAGCAGAATCTTTTGGTTTATCTTAAAAGGAGAATAATTAGGGAATTTAATCTGGTTAACTTCATTCGTCACATGTAGCCCTCGAAAGATGAAGTTTTCATCAACTTAAAGAAGATTAACAGATCTAATCAGGAAAACCAACCAATTACAATGGATCAAGGAGCCTCTGAGTTACCGGTTTCTTTCCTTTTTCTTTTTTTTTTTTCACCCTTCGAGCTAGGCATGAATCACATTCGAAAGAGAAACTGGTGGAACTGGGTTTCTTGTTTATAACCAGCTATTATTTCAAACTCACCTCATGAAAAAGAAGATTCAGAGATGAGGACATATGGTCATTGTTGATTTTGAAGTTCCCAACTTCTTAGGTTTGAGCATGATTTGTATTTAGTAGGTCTATGTAATAAAAGTTTAACTATCATTATAATTAAAATGGATTTTGAGTCAATTATTTATACAACGGTAAAATTCTAATTATATAGGATTTAGGGTATTGGGTTCTATTATAATATTGTCTATATGGGATAACCTAAAAAAAAGAGGTCAAACAAAAGATAATGCTTTGTAAAGTGTAGATAGTAGTATTGAGGTTTTCAAGAAATACTGAAAGTTTTTGTTGTGAACATAAATAATTTTTTCAACCTATGATAAATTCTTTGCTGTTATAAGTGTGTTTTGTTTTTGTTCTTTTTCGTGATTATGCATCAATTCTCTCAAAGTTATGAGGTTTATTAATTTTATTTAATGAATGAAAAAATCGTAACCAACTTCTGGGTATCAGAATAATGGCGGAACTGAGGTCACGCATGACATAAATGCACACTCCTCTACCTCACAATCTTAGTCAACCACCAAAGTTAGGCCGTTGCTGCTCTTGTTTTTGTTCGCTTATCAATTGTTGGCTTTACACAAATCTTGTGATCAATTCTTTTTATAACTGAGTAAATGTACTTCTTCCAATATATAAGCTCGATGAAGAAAGGAATCGAAATCATGTAAGGAACATCAGCATTGAAACTTTGACAGTGGATGAGTGTGAGATCTCTTTGATGTTAATTACTTGTATTTGGTCCATATATTACTGTATGTCTAGGCTACACTTGGTTAGGTTTTTTTTTTTTTTTTTTTGGTACTGGTGCCGTCCGCTACGGTTGAACCCACAATCTCTATTGAAAAATATAAATCTTACCACTCAACCAACCCTGCATTGACAACTTAGTTAGATTTTAGAAGCATTAATGAAAACTAAGGGTGTCATTTTAATCGTTCCCATTATGGTGTGTACTGGTTAATGGTTTAGTTTAATGGAGGAAAGTGTAAGTGGAGCACTAGGGTTTTAGGGTTTCAGATCTAATGTTGGAAATGATCTCATCCATGACGTAAATGCACACACCTTTCAACCATTAGTCCAGGACCAAAGTTGGTAATTGGCTTATTAATAAATTAAATTGTAGGTTTGATTTGCATAATTAATCAGAACTGCAAATACGTTTCTGCAAACGAAGTGATTAAACTCCATTGACAATGAAACAATGAGCGAGTGAGAGAGAGCAACAGATCAATTATTGCTGGATAGCTGTCTTCATTTACAGTGAATAGAAGAGCAAAAGTGCATGCAGTTCTTCTTAAACCAGCTTCTCTCCCTTGCGATCTTCACATTTAATTTACACTTTACAAAGGAAATCCAAGGATAAACCTGAGCCTGAGATCATATGTAAACCCAGACCTAGTAAGTTAAGGCAAAAGCATAACATCAACTTCTGATGAAATTTTTTTATAATGTTCATTCCGAGATTTTCCAGCAAGACTCGAGGAGTTAAAAATATTATGAGGCGGAGTTTGAAGCTCTAATGCATGAGAAAAAAATGGGCTATGTCAAGCTCTTGTAATGAACGTAAATAAAATTTTCAAATCACTATAAATTCTTTGCTATTATAAATGTATTTTTCTTCGTGATTATGCATCAATTCTCTTAGAGTTATGATGTTTATTAATTTAATTTGATGAGTGAAGAAATTATAATCAACTTCTGGGTTTGAGAATAATGGTGGAAATGAAGTCACCCATGACGTAAATGCACACTCCTCTGCCTCACAATATCTTAGTCAACTACCAAGGTTGGGCCGTTGCTGCTCTTGTTTTTGTTCGCTTATCAATTGTTAGCTTTGCAGAAATCGTATGATTGATTATTTTTTATAACTGCGTCTCTGAAATGGACTTCTTCCAATATATAAGCTCAAAGAAGAAAGGAATCGAAACCATGAAGGGAACATCAGCAATGAAACTTTGACTGTGAATGAGTGTGAGATCTCTTTGATGTTTTGTGGATTTAATTACTTGTATTTTGTCCATATATTACAGCAAGTCTAGCGTAAACTTGGTTAGGTTTTGGAAGTATTCGAAATTAAGGGTGTTATTCTAATCCTTCCCATTATGATTTATTGGTTTAGTTTAATGAAGGAAAGTGTAAGTGGAGCTCCTGGGTTTTAGGGTTTCAGAACTAATGTTGCAAATGATCTCACCCATGACGTAAATGCACATCCCTCTACCTTTCAACCATTAGTCCAAGACCAAAGTTGGTACTTGGCTTATTAATTAATTAAATTGTAGGCTTGAATTTGCATAATTAATCAGAATTGTTAATCCGTTTCTGCAAACGAAGTGATTAATTAAGCTCAAAGAAGAAAGGGAGTCATGTTTGAAACATTGACAATGAAACAATGAGCGAGTGAGAGAGAGAGCACCAGCTCGATTACTATTGCTGGATAATAGCTGTCTTCATTTACAGTGAATAGAAGAGCTAAAATGCATACAGTTCTTCTTAAACCAGCATCTCTCCCTTCGTTCTTCACATTTAACACTTTACAAGGAAATCCAAGGATAAACCTGAGACTGAGACCATATATATGTAAACCCAGACCTAGTAAGTTAAAACAAAAGCATAACATCAACTTCTGATGAAATTTCTGTCTCCTATAGAGTTTATTTAGGAGTCGAAACAGATTATGAGGTGGAGTTCAAAGCTCTAATGCATGAGAAAGAATGGGATATGTCATTGAATGTTCACAAGTTGTGGATTGTATGTGACTTGACTGAAGTGGTATGAGAAAGGTTACGTATGCGGTTTATCTTACAGCATTGGCGAAAGACAAAAGCACATCGGAGAAAATGGAATGGAAGATTTCACATTACTATTGTGAGAAAAATGTAATTAATGACAAATTATTCAGCAAGAACTGCGGCAAGACTTTGTACTTTAGTTGTGTTCCAGGTGTGGCTTAGGATGATTTTGAAGTAAATGAATTGGGATGTGTAGAAAAAGACCATGATAACAGTTTTAAAGGAGCTTATTCAAGAACGGAATTATGTTGTTGAAGAAGTCGATCGTAACTAGTGTTCCTTCTCCTCCTTTTGTGGGAGAATATTACTCAATTAGTGTAGTTTTTACATCTTGACTTCTTGAAGTAAAAAATCTACCATAACGAGTCAATAATCTAAATTGTGGAGCGATAAAGTAGCTCAATAGAATGTGAGTTGAATTCTCGCTTCTTTGGCCACATAAGTATCACACTAAGTCTCCTTCACTTTTTGTTGACACCCATGCTCTTAAGTTACTAGGATATGAAAACAATGTTGACAACGTATACATACGACTACGTAGTCAATTTCCATTGCAAGATAATGAATCCTCATAACTCGACTTCTTTGAATTTTTCACGTTTCAATGAACATATAGGTAATGTTACATAACCAAATAAATACAAAACTATGATGTGTAAATACATGAGTCCATCATTTTTGGAAGAAAAATTATACATGATACACCAAAATAATAATAATAACATTTTTTTCTCGAATTTAGATCAAGTTTTTCTTCACCCATAGTGAGAACTCAAAAGAACCTCATTGGCCCCTGAATCCAAACCTTTGATTGAACTAAAATAAAATAATAATAATTTTATATCAAGAATTATTTTTATCCACTCATGTAAAAGCAAACCAATCATATGGTGAGTACATGCATGACGGGTGAAGAGATTCTCCATCGTGACCCACTAAAAAGTTTCTGAGTTTAAGGAACCAGGATTTGTGTTTGTTAGATGGCAATCAGAAGTAGAGAAAATGACTTGCCATACCCTTATCTCACCATCCAAACATCCACTATAAACCGAAATCGTCGTCACAGACGAAGGCGATACGGTGGTTATCGGCTCTTCCACAACTGCCACCAACGATTTTACCGGTCTTTCGTGTCTCTCCAACACCGAGATGCAGTTGTACCGTTGATTCTCCCCCTGTCTCCACACCCTGACCGTCCGATCCTCTGACCCACTCACCAGAACATCCGAGACGTTGATCAAGCACAATATTGCACCCTTATGCCCTCTCAATGCTCCAGTGACGCTCATATGGTTCTCACTATCTTCTTCTCTCTCCCACACCAAGATCGAACGGTCACCAGCTCCAGAGAACAGTGTGGATCCATCGCTGCTCAGCGCCAATGCGTTCACCGCCGACTTATGCTTCTCCAACGTCGCCATCAAACGGTGCTGCCGTTTCTGGCTTCCGCTAACTGGGCCCCACACCTTGATCCGTTTGTCGGCTGACGCCGTGTAAACAGTTCCGTCAGCCGATACTGCCACGGCATTGACGGCGTCTTCGTGAACTTTAACGGACTCCAAACACCGTAAGTTGGAGGTTCGCCAGATCTTCAGACTCTTGTCCCAAGAAACAGAGTATAACAAACCCTCCGTTACGGAGAGGCCGGAAACGGCGTCAGCATGTTCAATCCAGAGGCGTTTCTTGTGGCGTCTGACTCGGACGTAATTCTTGGGTAGGATTAGACGGCGTAACCTGTCGTTAACTGTAGGGAGCGTCGCCACCAGTTGGTGATGTTTTGTCGGCGTTATTAACCAGATTCGAATCTTACAATCTTGGTGAGCCGTGAAGACCTTTCCTTCCCCGAAAGCCACTGACTTGACAAACCCAGAAGAGGAATCTTTGTCGTTGAATGTGTTGATGTGTTGATAATTTGTTAAGGTGAAGACGTGGATTTTGTTGCCGGAGGCGGCGTAGAGAAGATCGGCGGAGACGGCAAGGCAAGTAATACTACTAATACCCTGTTGGATTTGGGGCTTCAGGGAGGAAACATAATGGGAGGAGACGGAGATGTTAGAGTGGGTAGAGGTTGTTTGGAGAGAAGGAATGGAGATTAGTGATTGGACGGAGTGGTTGGATCGAGAACTGCTGCAACTGGTTTCTTGGGAAGCGGATGAGTTGGTGAGGATTTCGGAAGAGCTGCTGATGTGGGTAGCGAAGAGTGTGGGAGATGATGGTAGCTTCAACTGATCATGAGAAAATGAGATGAGTTCGTCGCCGGCAGGGGAAGGAGATCCAGTGGCCAACCAGGATCTCACCGTCGCTGACATTGCCAAGAGAGAGAGAGAGAGAGAATGGGTAAGAAGGGGAGCTGGGGAGGAAACCTGAGGGAGAATTATATAGAGTGGTGTGTTGTAGATGACAGGGCCGAGGGTGCCACGTGTCCCTGCAAGGAAGGGAATGGAGAAGAAGAGAGAGATTCGAGTTGTCCAAGGTTGAAGACGAGACGAGGGAGATGAATCAGAAGATGCTGTCCTATTGGACCCCACGTGGGCTTGGTGGTGGTAGTTTGTGTCGGGAAACGAGTTGGTGTAACTATTCGCTACTTCATTTTTATTTTTTTTTGGGTAAACCCGCTACTTCACTTCACGGCGGGTTTTTTATATGAGTATGTATGTATGTATGTATATGTTTGTTTTCTTTTCTTTCCTTCTCAATTCAACTTTCCTGCCCTCTCATTGGTATTCTCTACTGGCTTTTGGCATGGGAGGTTTGTCGATCCCTTTCTCATAAACAAAAAAATATATTTTGCAAAATAATAAATAAATATATATATTTAACAAATGTCAGCTCTGATCGTAATGACCAATGAGTCATATCACCTTCCTTGAAGAACAATTTTCAGCCACATAAAAAAGAGTGGGGCCCATATGAGACTGAGCCGAGCTTTGATTATTTATAGATGGGCTCTATTTATTATTATGAGGTTAATTACTGCATTTGTTTGTAAAGGTGGAATGAGAAAAAAAAAAAAAAAATGTGAGTCTCGTGTATAGTGGGGAGAGAGAGAAGTAAAGGAAAAAAAAGGGTTTTGTAGAAAACTGATAATGGTGGGTCCCAACTTTCTCACAAAGTTCCACCAAATATGTGAAGTTTTAAAATGATTTGAAGTGGAAAAGTTGAGTTGCCACATCAACAAACTACTTGTCTCTCACAACCAAGGTACATATATGTAATACCTCCCAAAAAAAATTCCCACTAAATTTTTATGAAGCACCCTTAAAAAAGGAATAATAAATTTTAAATTTTAAACATATAATAATAATAAAAAAATCAAAAATAAAATGTCAATCCAAAAATTATTGAATGATCACAAGATCCAAATCTTTAACCTTTCCATCACACACTAGGGGTCCACTTTTTATTCATTTTGTCAAAACTTAGAGTCTAGATCATCCACCCTAACACCTCTCAACTAGGGGTGTAAATGGATAACGAAACCACCCGAACACGCACCGAGGGACGAACGCCGAATTAAAGGACGGAAAGACCCCCCGAACCGCCGAAAACCGAGACTATTGGATTTTTATTCTTGTTTTATAAATTTTTACCATGATATGGACTATTTTCTAGATTCTAAAATAACACCAAGATTAAATCTTAATCAAACCAGCCTCACAAAAAAGGGAGGGAACAGGAGCAAACGCACTAATCAGCCCATTGAAGTCTCTTGAAAATAACATCCGTTCATCCGAACCGGCCGCCAAACCGTAAGTAATCCGCCGTCCGAATTAGGTGCGGTATGGTTCCACTTCCGTCGATCCGGTCCGTTTACCCCCTCTCTCAACCACAAAATTAGGTGGGCCCCAAAATAAAAATAATACATTAAAGAGGGGTGGGGCCCACATGGTATTTTGTGGCCCCGCCCCTGGTATTCTGTGGTCAGGAGCACAAATAGGGTTGCTGATCCGAACTCAATTTAGAGGTGGAGTTATCTTTCTAATGTATGTTTTTTTTTTTTTGGTAACTTCTGTTTAATGTATGATGGAGAAATATAAAAGAAATACAAACCTCTACGTTGACACAGATAAAAGATCTAGACTCTAACATAGAAAACAAAAGGCTTATACCTGGTCAAGAGCATACAATGGAATTGTAGCTGTTGCTTCATGGGTACCTAGATGAATACTAATCTTCCTCCTATCAATTGTTAGGAAATCTTTCATGCGCCCCACCACCAATAGCATCACAATTAATCATATGAATAAATTATCAAAAGAAAAGTAGTATGAATAAGAGAATAAGAGAAAGGAGAAGCAATCATTTTTTAATCATGTGGGGTTTTTCTTTACCAGAGAAAATATAGATTCAATTTTCTATTTCATGAGGTCAGGATGGTACTTTCATGCTAGGTTCATGGAATTGAGTCTGGGTTTTGCATTCGAAGCCTATAACTGTAAGTTTCATCTAACAGCAGCTCTTATCTTTTCAGGGTTGCTAGCACGCTCTGAAACAGAGGGATGCTGACCCCATAAAGTTGGATTCAGATCTCTTTCTTTATTTTCATTTTTCTGTTTTTTAATCATTTTCTAAGAAGATGATTTGGTGAATTCTTTTAGGTGTCAGATGTAAACTCTGTTGTGTTGCTTTATTAAACATTAAAAATTACTGGAATTGGTCAAGAATATCTTTTCATGATCACCTGGTGGAGTTGGTAGAAGTTCCTGAACTCAAAAGCACTCAACCAGGTAGCTCCAGAGATGCAAAGATTGCGTTAGGAATCACATCACACCATGCCTTGTGGGGTCTCAGGCAGAGCACTTTTCAGTAGAAATTTGGGCGGCATTTTCACATTCTGGAGAAGCTAAAACTGAGTTAATTATCAAATGTTTGCCAGCAATGAGCATCGTCTCTTTGCTCTTTTTGGTCCTACTCAGGATTGTTTGTCTCATCATTAATTCATTTGTTTAAGTCTTTTTTTGCTTGGATGCTTGGAACGTTCTGATTCTGTTGTTACTCGTTCTGGGTTGAGCATATTGGAATTTTTTAAATACTAACCAAAAGTGCCTTAGTTGTTGTAAGTTGTAACCCTTCAGATTGATTGATTCACACTTGATGTGGTATCATGGCTTTCTTGTAGAACCTCAACAGGATAAACATTCATGGAGATCCTCTGAGATTTGGATCACTTATGGTTAGCCAATCACAGCCCAGGCGGCGAAGAACTCATCTCTGTGACATGACTTTTTCCGGAGTTGTGATCTCTCCTGCCCTTGTAAATCATAACCATCGGAATAAGGCTATATATCGGTATCACCTCCCGCGCCACAGCAAAGAAAGGTTCGAATTTAAAACAACTCGAAAACAAAAGATTTACACAGTGAAGTAGAAGGTAGAACCCTTGTAGTTTCCACAACTTGGATTCAGATGATAGAATTTGGTGTGCAATACTGAAGAATCCAATGATCCTTTTACAGACCCAAAGTTTCCCATTAGCATACCAGACAACCTAGTTCAAGAGTAACTGAACAAATGACAATTAGTGCAGGTATAATCATTGACCATACACATAACAAAACATGGGCAATGTAGTAGAAACAACCAAGAAACTGGGGAAAGAGTCACCTTCTGAACTACAAGATAGCCATAGTATGACAAATGACCCTGACTCTCACAAGGAAGCAACTTCATTTAAGGAACACCTATGTGTTCAGAACTGGTTAAATAGAGGAGGGATGATGCTTGGATTGATGACGACTGGCATCCATGATGATTAAGCTATGCTTATGCTTAGACATTCCCTATATGACAATTATAATCACTGGAAGTGTATTTCGGAAAACTTATGTCATAACACCTGATTAAGTTGGGAGAAAAGATAGAAAAAAATGACATAACCACCACCACTTCTCATTTCATGCTAGTCAATATGGAACTCCCAAAAGCAAACGGACACAGCCGGAAACCTATAAATAAAAATGCCCCAATGACTTTTCCACAATAACTCATGCATGAACTTTTTACATTGTGTAGATGAATTTACCCAGTCCATATTCTATCCAATCGATCAACACTCTGCCGTGCTCTCTCCGGTTGTAGGTCGACACTCTTTCGAGACTTCTCAAAGCAGTCCACGCTTCTCCTAGATCTCTCCATTTGGTCAAAAGAGAACCTAAACTTTTCCAGCCTGTTAATGTTATTAGTTTTGTACTCGTGGCTTTTCAATTTTTCAGCTCTATCAGTGCTCTTTCTAGGTTTTTCTCTGCGGTCAGTGCTCTTCCTTGAGGGCTCAAAGCAATCAGTGCTTCGCTGTGACTGTTCAAACCTGTCAGTGCTTCTCCTTGCACTAACATGCTCAGAAGGAGAACTCTCAACTGTGCATATGAATTTCTTGAGGTGTCTAAGATACTCTGGATAAAGCTCCAAGTTGCAATGGTTTCCACCTTTAAGCCATAATGGTTCATACTTCTCTTTGCACAGCTCCCAAAGCTGTCTACCATGAGAACAATCAACAACTTCATCAGAGGTACCCTGCAAAACATTACAGAAGAAGTTCAGAGAAGCCAGGTATATGCCTATTTTGCAGCACCGAAGAGAACACCAGCATGAAGAAATGCACCACTCGCACCAGTGTACAAACATAAAGAAGAGCTCCATCAGAAGAAGAATCATAAATAAGAAACATTTTCACCAACAAGCACTTCTCCTCCCAACCCATCCCCATCCCCTCCCCCTTCTCTGCGTCCATTATTATTACCATTCCAAAAGGTTACAAAACTTAAAATGCTCCAAGGCTGAAGGAAAGACCACAAAATTAAAGAATTTCTAGATAGTCATTTCCCCCTCTCTTGATCTTTCTTCTCTACACCCATTTTTTGGTAGAGAAAAATTCAGAATTTTTGCTTTTATAAGAAGGCTGAGATAGAAAAGTAAAACTTTAAGATTGTTAATAAGAATCAGAATGTCACTTTTGGCCATGACTATCATTGACTTATTTACTATAATACACAAATATATAAGCACCCCGAGAATGATATCATGGTCAAGGGATCCAACCATGTAATAGTTATTTTAGAATACCTATTCCATGTTTCTATGTTACCCTGTGCCTGGGCAATCCCTAGGTATTTTAGGCAAGATCATGCATGGCTAAGGTTTTGCATCTGGTATGACCCTCAATAAAGCAGACTGGTAGGCGACAATCTATGCGTCCAAACCCATTGGATTGGGATAAGGCAGTCGCTCTTCTTGTATCATGGGCGAAAAGGCTAGTATTTCCACTAGGTTTGTCTTGCCAGTGCCAGGATGATAAAGGTGAACCACATCTATGCTAGCTATATGTGCTATTTACCATAACAAACATTAAGAGGGCAGTTCTCTGGAGGGTCCCCCAAACATAGAAACCGTGGATGAGTGCTCAATTTTGCTCCATGGCAGCTTAGACCCCCAAGGTCCCCGCTAACATGTCAAGTTTCAGCCCAACTACAGTTGGTCATCAGGAAGCAAAATAAAGTAATAAAAAAATCCACGACAATCAAAAAGGACAGATGATTGAAATTTGAGGCTGAAATTTGCAATTGGTCAACCTAGATGATTCCAGAAATATTCAATTATCAGATTAGCCACATCAGACTTCCATAAGACAAAATAAGGTGCAGCCATCTCTGCAGATTCTCTTACTGGGCCCATGTCCATGCCATTTGCTTTATCAAAAACTTACAGTTCCCAGAATATCAAAGAATGGTATATGAAAAGATACAAATAACAAGTAGTGTTCCATTTAACCATGAAATTTCACGATTTTGTTTGAACCTAACATAATCAACTGCCTAATGGAGCTTAATTAGACTTGGCTCCGTAAGGATACTATACAAGGAAGCAAACCCTTGATAATTTATAGGACTTCAAAATATACAAATGAGAATAATCCAGTAACAGCACGACAGCGTACCGGCAGGAAAATAAAATTAATTAACTACTGTGGTACTGAGAAGCCAAAAGGATGGAATGCTGTTAGAAGCCAAAAACAGAGCAGATGGCAAAAAAATTTGGATGGAATAGCTTGGGGATCCGTTGTTCATCCACCCTAACCAAACTGTTAAGTAAAATGATGACCACATAAAAAAAATTGTATCGAAGGGAGAAGAAGAATTGCCAATTACAAAAATAAAGGTGATATTCAGAGCTACCATAAATATTAAGGCATAAAACTAATAGCTATACTATGAAGCTTTAGGAGAGGGATGTTAAAACGTACCTAAAGGAACTACTATTTGGAGAGCCAATTTAGTTCTATACCAGGAAGATCCATGATTGAAGCTATTTTCTTACTTAAGAGACTCATGGGAAGATATAAAGAAGGAAATGATCTCCATATGGTCTTTATTGACCTTGAAAAAGCCTATGATAGAGCCCCCCAGAAATGTATTATGGTATATCCTAGAGAAAAGAAGGGTGTCAAGTAAAAAAGTGAAAAGTTGGGTTGTTCCTTTTATCAAAAACAAATTATCCAATAGGAGAAAGTGGGGCTCTTCATCTGTCACTATTCAAGTTTTCGGTCAGAGGGATCTCCCATCAAACTGGCAGTTAGATAGAGAACGTGAGGCTTTTTCATCTAAAATAGAGAAGATGACCAAGAAGGAGGATTAAGAGAAAAATTGTCCCAAGCTTCTAATAAATTTATAGGACCCATGGTTCTGTTCTACTAAAGAACCAGGCATTTAGTAGAACATGTTTAAGTTCACAGAATCCCTTCATGCATGACTGTTTTCCCCTTCCGCAAGCCCACAGTTTTTTCATTAGGGCTTGCAAGATGGAAACTAGTAAATCTTAGACTGCAGAGAGAGGTCTAGGTTTTGAATGTACATTATGATACTTTTTTGAGCATCACTGGTTGGATAGATGCAAGGATAAATAAACTTCTCACTTACTTCCTTTTTCTCGATGAACACTTAGGAAGATGTGAAATTACTAACAAAACAAAGTGAAAACTAGTAGACGAAGTAGTTAAGGCCTAAGGGCATATGAATATCAAATATCATAGGGGTGTTACAGACTGTTTACCAATTTCAGCATTTTCGATTGGTTGATTTCAACCACCAGGAAAACCAAAATGTGTTGCCAGTTTCAGTTTTGCCCAAAATCTCAGCAATTTTGCAAATTTAATCAGATTTCAACCACTGGAGAAACGGGAATGTTTAACCCGTCCACCCAGATTTCACATGAAATTTCAAACATTTACTTTTTACAAGATCAGGCATCAACCGGAGTGCAAATGATGAATTGTATCTAAACTTTTGAATATCTTGCACTTGGAGCTACAACAAGAGCTACCGTCTGGCTGTAACCCAAGACTCACTTTGTAGTCATCCTAGTACTTGAACTTTAATTTTATCATCACAAGAAAAAAGAAGGGAGAACTTTTTAAGGAACATCATGCACGACTTTTCATGACTTTCACCTCACAAGGTCAATTAGAGGGATATCTAAACCTTCAATCAGAACCATCAGAGTTCAGGTGATGGGCTTGTCATATAAATGGAGGGGCAATTATGGAAGACAAAATTTTGAAACTGATGGAGACTAGCTTTGGAACACTTAAGAACAATAGGCAACCCATCTTTTAAATGGAGCAACATGTTTTGAGATAAGAAAATTATGAAATCAGTAAGCTACGTGATAAGACACCAGTAATTGCTATATAAGGGATACATATCAAAGACCAAAACAATCAATAAAGCATTTCAATGACAAAAAGGGTAATAAGGATAAAAAACTATGAAGCAATATCATAAGCCAAAAGTATCCATATTGCATCCCACAAACATTCCCTTGCGTTAACTATGGCTCTTTTTGGTTTCAATTATCATTCTTAATTATGAGGTTTTTTCATTATTTTAAGTTGTTTGGCATCTATTATCAGTTCTATTTTTATTTAAAATAATAGAAAAACTTTCAAAATATATAATGAACTTTTTGTCTATTATGAATTATGGTGAGAATTTCGTTCTCTTCATTTATGCGCAAGTTTACTTAAAACTTTATGGTTAAGATGAGGGTAAAATAGTCAATACACATTTTTTTAATATAAACCATACTTTTTCCCTCTTTTTATCACTTGCTCACTATTATTTACTAACAATTTTTTATTTTGATACCAAACTTATTTTTCATTCCATAATTTATTTTCGACAAAATTCACCAAACCATTTTCATTCTTGATCAATAATGAATTCTTGTACTTATTTATTTTAAATAGGCATAATAGAGAATGAGAATTGATACCAAAAAGAGCTTAAGAGTAGTGCACCATAAAAAAATACCAAGATTTTTTTTAATGAACCACTCAAGACAGTTAACTTTTAATTTCAGCAATGATCCCAAGCCTAATTTCCGCAAGTCCTTTTATAGAAGGTGATCAGAGCATAGTTCTGTTTTCATAACTCAGTCTTCTAAGAAAACTTAGCACCCCTCACCAGAGGTGAAGAAAAGGGTACAATTTATATTATTATTATTATTATTATTGTTATATATATTATATATATATATATATATATATATATATATATAATGCACTCAGTGTATCTCAATCACATCAAATCTTGTTATGATTGACAGAGGATCAATATCCACTGGAATTACTTCATATTAGTTCAACAAGATTTGTATTGACTGAAAAGGCATTTGTATGGGTTCACAGTCAGTCATGCAATAATCAAGGGCTCAAGAACAGAAAAAGAATACTTACATGAATAATCAAAACAGGGCAAGTAACCAGTGGGATTTTGTCGATGTTCTGCACAATAAAACACAACACAATGCTCAAAACAAAGACCATGCATAAAAGATCCAACAGAGCAACTCTAAGATTAAGTGGATAAAATGAATGTACCTTATAGATGTCAAACCAATATGTGCGTTTCACAGGATACATGACTCTTAAACCTGATAATATAGGACTGTGCAGAACAACAGCTCGTAAACGGGGCAAGCGAGCTGCTAGATCCAATGTGGGGCCACTTCCAACAGACTGACCATAAAGGATGATGTCCTCCTGCTTAGCCGCATAATTATCTTCAATACACTTATAGGCGGCTTCAATATCTGCATAAGTGTTCTGCTCACTCGGCTACAGAAAAGGAAAAAACTGAAATTGAGATTATGATAATAAATAATGCTACATTGCAGCGACTGTGATCAGGCAAAATTAAAATTCTGACTAACCTTCCCAGAAGACTGTCCATAACCAGAATAATCATACCTGAATGAAATTGAAATGTGTGAGGGAGCTCCTATGGTTTCCTTTAATATGTATACAACACTAAGACTATCCAAAGCAATTTTCATTAGATGAAAGTTTAGAAGAACAAGAAGGTTATCAATCCAAGGCATCTTTCCTGTGGTTTCACCCACCAGAACTTCCTGTATCAACCATTGTCTTGGGGAAATAGAATGTAACCCTGTCCATGTTGCCAGCTGGTCAGTGGCTGGTATGTTTCTCTGGATGTATTGGGGTTTCTTCAAATTTTAATGCAGAATTAGAACTTAGAAGTGCTGCTCGCGGAGGAGAAAGGTTTTTCTTATGGATAGAATATGATTCATCATTAGTGGTTGATGGTACAGTAGGCCAATCCATCCTTGATGTAGTAGAATAAAGTAGAATGTGGTGGAGTGTCATTTAGAGAGTATCTCATGGATTATTACTCACTGCCATAGGGTTAAGGTACTTGCTGGTTACTTTATTCAAAATAGCATCAGTGACAAAACTTTTCTTATTCTTGGATTTGCCATCCTCCTTTTTCACATTACATATATCATATGGAATGTGCAGTGTTGGCTAGTTTCTCTTTGTGATGGTCCTTGCCCTCAGCTAATGCCATTAATGAGGAGGGTTGAGGATAAAATCATCTCATAGTTTTGTTCTCTCTTTTGTACCCATCTAGGTATGCCATAAATCTTGCACATTCCTTGTACTAATATAACTATTGCTTACCCCCCCCCCCCAAAAAAAAAAAAAAAAAAAAAAACAAAGAAATTATAATAACTATTCATCCATAGATATCTTCATTTCTTGGGTACCCCACTGCAAAGTCAATTTATGCAATCAAGCCCAGATACAAGAACCTGCAAGCGACACTAGCAAAAATATATTCTAACAGGGACCAATTTCTCGAATTGCAGGGTTAGATTCTTTTCCCCTTCCGTGCAGATGAAATAGATTTATCTATAATTAACTAAGTTCATACTCACTTCCCGCAGGAACAATTCCCATATCAAACCAAGGTGCTAATCCATGCAAAGTAACCTTAAACGGCACAGATACTCAAGGACTGTCCACAGCTAAAATTCAAAATAACTATAAAGCAATCAAACACTCTAGCTCTGATACCAGTCGGCGACAGCATCAAGTGGAAGAAAAGCTCAATTTACCAAAAATTCGTAGTTTCCTTACTCAATACCAAGTCTACCAAAGCTGGGAGCCTTAATTTCTTTTTCATTTCAAAGAGCCTTTTTTTTCCTCCCTCTAGCTAACAACCCTAAGGATCCCAAGAGGACAGTCATGTAACTAGGACTTATTAAAGATGAAGTGAGAAGCTTAAGCTAAAATCACCAGAATTCACTACCTCCTACTATTTTCTACAAAACCCTGACTTGAAAGATCAAAACCCAGACAAAGCAACCAAACACTTTCCATCATAGAGAAAAATCCAGAGGAAGAGAGAAAGAGAGAGAGTACCCTAGAAGATTGACGCGTAAGTGGATGCTCAATTCGATGAAGAGCTCGTACATCTGACCCAAATCAGCAGCGTTTCCATGCGAATAGAGAACAGTTGAGGTTGCCATAGGGTGCCGGATATAGATAGCCACAATCTCGGTTCCACGACGAGTGGGCAATTTGAGAACCTCGATATTTTCACGGTGAGGGAAAGGACTGAGCAGCAAGAGACCAGTGAGTTCGTCAGTAATCATCTTGTAAGAAGGTGGGCTGGGCGGAAAGAACGCAAATTTGGCTGCCATGGATGAAGTTACACCACCCATCACTCTCTCTCTCTCCCCTCTCTCTCTCTACAGTTGAAGTCACTCTTATCTTTTGGAGAAAAAAAAAACTCTGAATTTCTGATTGAATCAGACCCAGATCGATTGAGATTATTAGTAGAAGGAGATAGAAGAAAAAAGAACTTCTATAACTGGATTTGTTCAAATCTGTTTCCCACCTCGATCTTTTTCTACTCTCATCCGTCCTTTATTTTTGTCTTTTTTCCGTTTTTATTTTCTGGAGAAGAACTAGAAGATGAAGCCCCACAGTGACCCTTTCAGCTGGAAGCTTGGAATGTCTTTACTCTGTCTCCAAACTCCAAAGTGAACCTTGTGAAAAGACCAAAGTTAACCTTATTCATGGGCTTATCAAAAGCATTTGAAATCTGTAGTTGCTGCTTTCCGTAAGGGTAGTTTTGTCTTCAAGAAATGAAGCTTAAAGTGCTTTCTGTAAGGGTAGTTCTGTAAAGAAAAAATTTATAGGTTCTAAGTTCTAACTTCTAAGGTAGTTTTTTTCCCTCTTTTTTCGGTTCTCTTTGGATAGCTTTATAAAATTTCTTTTTAAATAAAAAGAAGAAATTCTTAACCTCTTAGTCGAAAGGATTGGTCTTTGTCAACTAAGTTACCCTGTTAGCAAATTTAGTAAAGATGCGTCTCCTCTAGATGTTTGATCGAGAAATGTGTCAGAATCACAGACCTCTATCTATCAAAGATGAAAGATCCCAATTCTCCTGAACACTTTTGAAGCTGTATTTTTTTTATTTTTATGAAATGACATTTTTATTCTTATAAACTTAATTATTCATTAAAATCATACACTTGTAGTTCATGCAAACTTGGGGATCCACCACAAGAGTCTCTACTTCCAAGAGTTCTCATCCCTCTAATTTCACGTCATATATAAATTTCTGAAACTGTATCGAAGATAGAAGATCCCAACTCGTGATTGTAAGAGTCAGAAAAAAATGTCAAAATTGTGAGAGCCAATAGGGGAGATTGGGAAGAGAGAGTTTTGACCTTTTCTGCCCGTCCTTATCTTGATTTTTGTTCCTTTGCTGGTTCAAAAGTAATCAAGACATGCTTGCAATTGAAGCAAAGATCATGGGAGATTGAAGAGGTCTCATTTCATTATTGTTATAGACCCACCACCCAGTCTTAACTCCAAACTCCAAGCAACTATTATATTCCAACTTAATAATGGATGAATTCATGAATTGAACATCTCAGGTTCTTTCTATGAGAAGTGGTATTCTCTATTAAGTGTTTGACTCCATTTATATTAGAAAAGGGAGAGAAAAAAAGACAACTCTATTAGTACTAGGTACATAATCTATTCAACTATGCTTTAATTGTTTCCAAGAAGTCTCTCTCCCTCTCTCTCAGAACTGAAATCTTTAAGAAAGAAACAGCAACAAAACCTTAATCTAATCTCCTATTTCAGAGAGAGAAAAAAAAAAAAAAAAAAGCAAAAGTCACTGAATCTGATGAGGAGTGTCTGTGTTGGAGGGTGAGAGTGAAGAAGACATGCATGAGTAGGAATAAGAGGGTGCATGAGAGAATACCGAGGAGTTTGTCGGGGCCCCACGGATCCAACCCGGCCCTTCTCGCCCCCAAAAACAATCCCCTAGGCATTGGGACCCATTTTCCATAATTATTTGTTTGAGAAGATGAGCTTGCTGTTTGGAAACAGCAAAAAAAAGGAAGATGACAAGCAATCTAGCCAACAGGGTTGTTCTTGGTTCACATCAAGGAGAAAATTTAGATTTTGATTTTAAGCTCAAGCGTCCATCGTTGAATCCACATATGTGATACTTTATTACTGTGATCATTCATAAGCACATAGATGTTTCCACTTTCAAGCAAAAATGGATGTTCAACTCGAGATTCTTACCATTTAGATTTCCAATGATTGGGTTGTATTACACATATCTCGATGACTGATTAGGTATCTGTGCAAAGTAATTCAACCATTGGGTGCCTCTTGGGTTCTCCACTCAGTAGAAAGGAATGTGATCCCAACAATGGAGCTTCATTTTACAGTTAGGAACAATGATGAATGTAGTTTTTCTTTTGCAGGAAAGAAAAACTGTCTCTTTTAACACTTTAACTGACATAGTGATATATGGTCCCTACACCTACCTATATCCTCTCAATGATGTTGACTGAGTCATTGATGTCCACTCCTTTCCCAGTGAAGACTCTTATTAAATCATAAAAGCTAGCTGCCAAAATATTATCATCTTTCACTAGTGAAAGATGATAATTCAGCTGGGCTGTCTCCTAGATAGAGAGCTAAGGGCAGTTTGAGATCAATTATGGAGCTACTGCATGTACCAAGATTAGTTTCTCAGCTGCTTAACCTCAAAAGTAAACTAAAGCAAGCAGCAAACTGGCTCTGTTCCTTCTCAGTGACATGGGTGGGTTGTAAAATTACTTAGCAATGTTACCATGGAGCATTTGAAATTGTTCAGAGAAGTGTTTTTTTTTCATTCTGTGTTTTTCTCAACACTAATATCAACTCAAATTAAGAACATACAGATCTTCTATTTCATTGGAGAAGAGTTGGAACCTGAGGAAGAAAAACATGCTATCACCAGTAAGCAGAGTGTCTTCACTGGTAAAAACTGGAATACAACACATACCATGAAATCCTATCATTATCCATAGCTAGAAATTCTGAAAGACATGGCAATATAGTATTGAAAGAATTATAGGTAAAATGAAACATCAAAGCATTATGGTAGATTAGCCAAAATTTTCAGTGAATCAGAGGATGTTATTAGCCTTTGCAAATTTGAACTATGCCTCCACAGAAAAAGTTGATTCCCAGCAGTCCTTTTCCACAAAGAAATACAAACATCCTCTTTCTTGTGTTCTTTTTGTCCAGATTGGGTAGGGAACTTGTTTTTATGCATGATTACCACTTAATGGTTCAGGATGGAATGGCTTCGTTAGTCAGACTTTCTAGGTTCACGGTCACCTCTAATCCCATGTTCTGGAGACTAGTAATCATTGCACAGATATCATTTACCAACGAACTAGCAAATGCCTGAAAAATGATAAAAAATATATAGTTAAAGTACAGAATTACATGCTGGAAGAAATAAAGGGAACAGCTTCTTAATCCAGCACAACAACAAAGAGACTCAGCTGAAACAAGAGAACTCAGTACACACATTACATGCCTTGGTTACTAGCAGTCCCCAGCACTCTGCTCTTGCTCTTATGGTCAAGCATGAAGACAGAGCTTACCCTACTAACATGTAATCAAATATAAATATGCAACAGCACAATGACAATTGAACAAAGCATCACAAACAACCCACTTTATACCTACCACATGGCTATCCACTTGGCAACTAAACTTAAACAGAAAATGACTATTTTTCCCTTATAACTTAAGTTAGACAGAATTTCTATTAATTAAAGCAAATAACTCAACTATTTTCATAGCCTAGGCACTAAACTTTTGGACCCATAGAATAGGCCCATGAAAGTATCAAACAAAGGCCCAACATCCATACCCATCAATCTGGGTTGACTTTAAAAGAAAATATGCCAATTCGGTGATGGATCTGCATCACACCCCCTTGCAACCAAATGTTTGCCAAGCGGCAACCGGTAAGTGCAAACCTGACCAACTACCATAGTCATTATGGCTTTCAAGTGAACCACGTTCTTTAAAGTGGCAAAAAAACACAAGGCAATGCCAACAAGGTGACATCAGCAAAAAAAGCAAGAGAGTAGCATATGGACAACTATGCAACACCTTGACAATGATGCCAACCACTATGAAAACTCTCAGACCCCTAAAACAACAAAACAAGGATTCAACCCAGTAGCCTTAATCCTTGACATTTGCATTGTTTGAGGTGATAATGGCATAATTCCTAGGACTCAAATGCTCCTACAAACATCTATCACTAGATGGATATATATCTGAGTAGTACTTCATTGCCAGTATCTCACTGTGAAATTATTTTCAGCCATTTATTCCTCATATGAAAATTAACCATGGGAAATTTGTTTTTCAGAACCCACAGTGACATTATGACATTCACATTACTTCTAAAGCAAAGACAACAAGAAACACCTAGTAACATATGTCAAAAGCATACCTTCCTGTCTTCTTTCTTTTTGTGTTCAACAACTTCATGAGTCCATTTGCTCACCAGCGTCTCAAGTTCAACTGCAAAACCTGGCTTCACTTTGTCTGGCAGATTCTGTTGCAGGAACAGATGACAGTAAACATCTGTACTCCCAAAATAAATAAATAGTTCTTGGTAAAATACAAGTTCAACTTTCTTAAGAAAAGAAGGGAAAAAAAGACTAAAGCAAACTCTGCCAGCCCATTGCATATCTGGTTCCAAGCCAGATGAAGATGGGGCTGTGCTTCAAGTTGGCAGCTGATTGAATCTTTAGCAAAAGAAGTTGGGAATGAACTCTCAAAATTCATAGTTCAGGAAGTCACAACAGGATTCCTGTTCGGCCCAAGTTGTTGGGTTAGGTTTTCGTAAAATGGAGTTGAGATAAGAATGAACTAATGACCAATATCTCTGCCTTCACTGTAATGTCCGTAAATAAAACTCAACCAACATCAAGGTGGATGTATAATTTCCAACCACTAACGATTAAGTGCAAAAGTCCTGTGCAGGACGCTCCTTATATATCCATCACTGATAACAAATCATAGATATAAATTTGAAATCAATCACCAATCCCATCTGTCTTTCATAATTCAACCCAGAAAGATCCAGTTCTTCCACATGAACCAACCCACCATCAAAAAAGAAACTTCAGTAAGCTATGAAAACATGAGTATCCTATATATCAGGATCACTAACAATTTATCCCATCTATTAATAAGAAATATTTAGTAGCTATTTGATTATGAATCCCAAAGCTAGAAAGATATCACCAATTGATCAAGTTAAATGTGAACAACAGGAGCAATATTTAGCAAAAAGGAGCCAACTGTCTGGGAAAACCTGTTTCATGGAGTCTAAACCATGTGGAAAATAGTAGGTACCTGATGGAGGGCATGAATAACAGCAGCAGCACTGTCAGGCTTATGCTCAAGTAATAAACCCTGCAGTACATTAGCAAATTAAACAGCATGCATTGAAAGAATAGAACCAGTAAAGTAAAAGGAGAAAGGCAACTAATAGTTTCATCTTTTGATCAGCTTAACCCCCTGTTTATTATTAGCTCCACATAGCTATGTCAGAACTGCTACATGTTTCTTCATTTCCCAGGAAGGTATAAACCACTCATTTTATGAGTTAAAACAAAACTAGTGTAGTGCAACTTGTGGCCAACATAATAAATGCAAATTTAATTTCAGATATTATGATTATCATCTTAACTTTGTTATGCTTTTTGATACACTCACAAATCAGCATAACTCTTCCACACAGATTAGGGAGTAGACACAAGATGATAAAGCAAAATGTATTTGTAGATAGGATGCAGATACTGCATTGTGAAATACAAAAAGAGTTATTTTCTGAGTGTTCAGGATACCATGCAATACTAGTGATTTTTAGTCATAAATTAGTTACTTGGTAATGATGCTTTTCGCACAAACATACATCTTAAACACCGTTTCCTCTTGTTTTCTCTTTGTTGGTAACTTATAAGAACTAAGACAACATCTCTTCCTTGTCTTATTTAGGCGTCACTGGTGTAGGTTCCCATCTTTATCTGGAGAGAGAGATTACCTTAGCACAAGAAAATCCACTCTTAAGTGTATGCTGCTTCATGGAATCTGATCTAAGCTTTTCAATTTTCCATAAAGACTCGGTATCACCTGCAAAAGTGAACGTTTAACACATATTTGATGAAAAACTAGCAAGATATGATTGCACTCCGCATAAATTATTCTGACATCTATTTTATGATTTGAAGAAGAAACAAACAAAAGAAGATAATTGATTACAGCCCTTTAAGACTGTACAGCATCGCATAGAAACTGTAAACCGGAAATTAGGTTAACCATGGCAAAGTCAATCTTTTCAACAGAATAGACAAATCCCAGAATTCTGTGATTTTTCAACAGTCAGATTTAGATCAACAGTCAAAACAGTATATTATAAGACCCAACAACCAAAACTTGGGAGATTTTGATGCATCAACAGATCTGATTAGCTTCATAACCTGGTCAAAGGTCACTGTTTACTGTTCAGTGAGTCAGTGACACTTTAATGCCCCAAGCATGGAGAAGATCTAAGGGATATATTCCCTTTAATGAGCACTATCAATTTCAGATAAAAGGGCCCAAAACAGGTCAGCCACCAGCCTCAGTGGTGCCCGCTATATTTTATATAACACTAATAACAGCATTTAACCAAAAAGTAACAGTAGACAAAATCCTTCCAAATTTCAGAATTAAATAACTTTCAACAAACTTGAGAAATAATACCAAAACACAGTGCTCATTTGAAGAGAGATTAGAACATAGAGAAGGCAATATGGCCTTTGGTTTTTCCCACCAACAAGGCCTAGATCAGAATCTCTCTAATCCTAGAGTTTCACATTCTTAACTCTGAGTCTCACAGCAGCAAAGAGGTAATACAATTGCTTCATTAATAAAATCGTAGGATGCCAAAGTAAGTTAAAAGCTGTTTTTCTTAAAAAGGAAGATCCTAGCTAAGTAAGAGAAAATACTCACTTGGTAAAGATCTTTAAGTGAAACAAATAAATCAACTTAAAATAGAAAGACTTTGGATTATGAAAACAACCAAGGCACATAGCACTGAATTGATGACTCAAACAGTGCCAATAACAAGATCTTAAATCAAAGATAGTTCAGAATCCAGAGACCAATCCTAATGGATCTAGATTAAGGTCTATACAAAAGGCTAAATTAGGGTTAATTTAGACCCAAAATACGCACAACACAAACAGCCATATTACAGCCAAAACACTGCACTGCAAATCTGAAACAGAGGTTCAACACCAGAAAATTGTTAACTCCAGAACCACTAGTTTCCCAACTCATGTGGGAGTGATATTTCTAATGAGTAAGGTCCAACATGGGTGAAGAAACCCTTAAAAACTCAATTTGATTGATGACTGGAGATGAAGATAACTAGCAAGTCACTAGTATAGAATGTAAACTCAGACTTAGTTACTTAGCAAGTAGAGACCAAACCAGCCAACAGAATCTCTTCAAACTTGGATCATCGAGGAGATATCGAGGGGACTATGTGCACCAAATTTCAAGGATGGGGTCCCGGCCTCCACAGAGGAAGCAACAGAGACAGGATTCACATTAACAGCAATGATAGTAGCAAAGGATCTGTTGAAAGAACGGGAAATAAAAGATAACGGAGGAAAAGATGTAAGGCTCTCTCAACCCTAGGGGTGTCAGCTCTTAACAGCCAAGCCTCTCAGCCTTTCACTCACACAAGGAATGACAGCATTCTGCAATTCTTCTTCATTTCATAAAACCATGGGGGTGGCTTCTAAAGCTTTACATTAAATATGACTCGTACCTGAGTCAACCAGAAAATAGAAAGTACAAAAATAAGAATTCTAAAATAATGGCAGTCTCTATTTGAGTTTGGACTCATCCTACATGAACAAATTTTGAACTGTATCTCAAATAATTATGTGTCTTTTTATATGTATTGCAAAATGATGTTTCATGGCACTCAAAAAGAAGTGTAAAGAGGGAATTCCAAGGTTCAACTTTCACTACTAATGCAAAACCAAAACACTGAAGTGATTTCTTTTAATGACTTGAATATTAACAAGTCTATTAAGCCTAAAACAGGTTTTGTTATTATTTTCACTCTGATTAGGACCACAAGATAGTCATAATGGCAATAAATAGAGAAAGATGTGAAACTATTCCCTTCCCAACTCCCAATTAGTTATTTCATTCAATTTTAAGGTTATCTAAGTTCTTGAGTTGCAGAAGCACCTTCTTTCTTTGGAAATAACCAGATTTAAATATTTGAACTCCTTATATTAGCAGTCCTGGTCCTCCTGGACAACTTCAATAGTCCTGCAGGCAAAATTTTCAGATACTAATCTTTCTGGTTTGCTGTTAACTTTCTACCATTCTTTGTTGTCATTCATCTTTGTGCCAAATTGATAAATCAGTCTGTTTTTACTCACACTCTTTCCACCAAATTTCCTTCTTGGTCCAGGCATCCAAGAACCAGCATTAATGTAGGGGTACATGCTAGTTGTACACTTGTACTACAGAACTACTTGAGATTGGCTACTTAGCAATTCTCTTTCAACATTCCACTTAAGAGTCTATAGGCATAAGAATCCCCCTTAACTGTTAAATATCTTCAACCTGCAGTATTCTTGGTGAATCAGCTATACAACCATGGCCTTCATTGCACAAACCAAAGTCACCTAACCATCTCAATCATATTTTCCGTCAGCTTTATCTTGTTTTGATGCAACTTTACTCCATACATGAATTCATTTGTAATTCTATCCTCATCTCAATGGTAACTAAACCAAGATAAGCGTGAAAAGTAAGAACATCCTAGAAAAAGCAATGTGAAATAAATTAATATGCATTATGTGGCTTAAATTATTATTGAAAAAAAAAAGTCAACAGGTTTAATCCAAAAGTAAATTCCAACAATTCCATATGTTGCACAACAACTTGAGAAGCCAGGGAACTTCATAAAACTCAATTCCAGGCAATTCTTTTTCAAGAAAAAATAATAAATAAATACTTGCAGAGACCAATTTTGGCAGCAAACTCCATCCAGGTGTCAAAAGTTGTTCGACGAAGATTCACTCCAGCCTTTATGAACTTTTTTGAATACTTTGAGATCAATTCCCAATTATCTGTTTCATTACAAATTCTGCAATTCGTAGAGGCGATGATAATCATAATGCATATCAATGACAAGCCAAAGTATATTAAACTTTTCCAAAAAGCAACAGCAAGAATATAAATAAAAGATCATTTTCTATTGATTCCATTCGGTAATTCAAAAGATTGGATCAATATCATGCTTGATAACTTCAAGACTGGATGGATCAAGAAAGCACAGAAAGGGAACCAATATATGAGGAATGGAGATCTTTAAACAGAAAGACCATGTAGCAAACTTTTCTTTCTAACACAGTGAAGTCAGTCCAAAGATTCCAACAGACCAGGTCTAGGCAAGCTGACCTAATCCATGAAGTAGCTGCTCAATATGGGCACAGAATTAGATGCTTGTAACTTAACAACACCCGTATAATCCAAGTTGGTAGGTGAATGACTAGGCAATAAGATTCCTATGCATTACAAGCCGCGACCATCTTAGATATCTTACTTGTTGAAGTTCAAGTATTATGTCAGAAAATTTATTTAACAAAAGCAGCACATAAGGTTATGAAAAGTCCATTCAAGTTTCTCTTACAAATTATTACAGTCTATAAGGATAGCATAGCATGGCACACAGCAACTAAAGATGAAGTGACAGTGTGACGCTAGAGGGCAGGGCTTTCACTTACATCTTGAAACCCAAGAGTAAAAGGAAACTTTTATTACCAAGGTTTGCATAGGGAGTTGTATTAAATTTCAAAAGCCCTCCAATCTATTTAAGTCACAACAGCTTTTCTTTTTTTTCCTTTTCAGTTTTTCCCTTCCAACCCCCCCCCCCCAAAAAAAAAAAAAAAAAAAAAAAAGGGTATTCATGAACTGTTAAGACTTCAGCATTAATGGTTGAATCAATCCACTACAAACATGACAGGAAAAAGAGCAACAAAGATACAGCCTCAGGCTTGAGAGAGGTTGAGGAAAATAAGAACAGCCAACTCAGAGGCAAGTTAGATCATTAATTGATGAAGGGATACCAATAAATGCTACCCAAGGTGTTTACAGTGAGATAACCTCGTAAAGCAGAGGTCGCTGAAGGTTAAACTAGCTATGGCCACCAAAATTGTTCTGATTTGGATGACACCCCATGTTTCAATCACCTTTCCAAAATAACAAAGTCTATGCCAAAGTTGCAGTGTCAGACAGAAAACTAATCATTTGGACACAAGGTTACAACCATCTGAGGTGCCTCAAGAGGTCAAACTTTGCCTCCAGCACCTCAGTCTCAACTATACAGTGAAATCAAAGTATAAGTACAGTACCTGAAAACGATATCTGCCGTACCAGGTTGTAATGGCAAAGAATTCTTTTTCAGAAGTTTCATTATTTCCACCATAAGCTTAGTATCTTTCTGCGCTTTAGCATACAACTGCATTCTCATGAACCAAAACAGTCAGTAAACCCACGTTGAAAGCATCCAAAATTCAAGTCAATCATAAAAAGCTGGGACCACTATATTACCAATAAGTAATGAGCAGATGCAACACTTGGGGTCAATCCATACACATTATGCTTACATAGCGTCTTCTTGCCTGCATATGCATAACAACTCAATTACTTAAAATAGTTTCAACAGACCATCCTCAATTAAATACTTCATAAAGCAATTACTGAATTGATAGAGAATAAGTGACAAACTCCATACGTCCAGATTCCAGAGCAGGAAATACATTTTAACAGGGAACTCGTCACTAAGAAATAGACAATAAGTAACAGCTTACACACCAAACAATTGTTAGTAGGTCTCTTTTTTCTTCACCTAGGAAAAGCAGGTGGAGTTGGGGGGAAGGAATTGGGATCGGTAACTGCATAATCTTTTATTGCAAAATAATGCCTCGCTACTGCGAATTTATTCTTCGGCATGGAAAAATCAATGCATACAAAAGAAGCTAGCACACAACTCACTAGGTTATGCAAATGGAAAAGTCAACCTTGAACTGCGGAAAACAGTGGGAGATTGATTGCAGCCAGGATCAGTACAATAACGAAGATCGAAATTAGATAGGGTAATTATCAATGCCACCCCTTGAGTTACCCCCTAGTAGTAATGCCACTATATAGTTTACCCAAATGGCCAGTGAGACCCCTTAATGAATGAAACATTATCACTCAGACCCCCGCCATTAGTAAATCTCTGTTAAGTGATGATGTAAGCAGTTAACATTTTTCTCAGGAAGACAAAAATGCCGTTTGATCCCAAATTTCACCTACAATTACTATTTCTCTTTCTTCTTCAATCTTCTTCCCACAACCCTTCTCTGCTGTGTAAAACCATTTGTGTCTCACCTCACTCACACCTCACAATCCCATTTGCCACCTCTGTGAAAGGAACCAAGTTATACCATGTTCTCTGCTTCTCAATCCCAGCCATGATTCTCAATGAGGGTAACCTTTCCTTCTATCTCACTCTCTCGCACTATATCTCTGTTGTAAAGGTCGGATTGATTTCTCAAGTTCCATCTCTGCATCTATCAAACTGTGACAACTCTTGCAACTCTGTGAAGGTGTGTCAACATCTCCTTCACTGCAACCCTCTCAATGTATCTTGAACTGCTTTTACCAATTTCTCAACCCTAATCTACCAATTGCTTATCCCAATCTATTCTTCATCCCAAAAACATCTAAATCCGGCTCAACCCAGAAACCCTCTTAGGCTCTTTTTGGTATCAATTATCATTCTCAATTATGAGGTTTTTAATTATTTTAAGTTGTTTGGCATCTATTATCAGTTTTATTTTTATTTAAAATAATGGAAAAACTTCCAAAATTCATAATGAACTTTTTGTCTATTATGAATTATGGTGAGAATTTCATTCTCTTCATTTATGCACAAGTTTACTTAAAATGAGGGTAAACTAGTCAATACACATTTTTTTAATAAAAATCATACTTTTTCCCTCTTTTATCACTTGCTCACTATTATTTACTAACAATTTTTTATTTTGACACCAAACTTATTTTTCATTCCATAATTTATTTTTGACAAAATTCACCAAACCATTTTTCATTCTTGACCAATAATGAATTCTTGTACTTATTTATTTTAAATAGGCATACTAGAGAATGAGAATTGATACCAAAAAGAGCCTTAGACTACAGTTTAACCCTCTAGACTTAATCTTACATCTTGGGTAAGATCTTCCCGTTTCATTGTTCTTATTTGGGTTGAAGTAGGATTGTTCTGTTAATAAGACCACATACTTAATCATCCATCAATTTGTTCACGATTTTGACACATCTATAGTTTTGTTGGGCTCTATTCCTTGTGGATTTGAAGCTATAGAAGAGAATGCAAGATTCTGAAGAGGGTTTTCCTTATTTGATGGAAGATTCTGGAGAGATGTTTGACAACTATGACACTAATTCATTGTCCATTTATAACAAAACGACAATAGGAGAGAATGACAGATTCTGATCCATTCCTGCAGGTGGTTTGGTTTCTCAAGCAGCCCTTTACTTTTTAATTTTAAGACATTGTTGTTAGCATCTCTAGCCAAGAAAAAGTTATTTTTAATTTTAGCAGCTTCTAACCAAATTTCCCTTGTTTCACCAACATTTGCCAGAATTTGAAAGGAAAAAGAAACACACATGCTAGAAATATAATCCTGCCAATATTTGGCCAAGATCTGGTAACGTTATCATGCATAAGGGATCTCAATATCTCAATAGAACTATGAAAACGAAACACTTGGAAATGAATCATTAATGTGCACAGTCAGTGTCCTCAAGTAAATGCTAATGATCCAATATTGCACCAAATATTAAAACCAAGAAGTGGGATAGTGCATTATTCTCAGCTCAAAATACTCCACAAGGGATAAGATCCTTGTGGTAAATCATCATATCAGAAACAGATAGAGACATGAAAATATACTCATTCCCTTTTCAAGGACTAAATTTAAAGTTATTTTCCACTTTATAGTTCCTTCAAGAGAGAGGAAAGGCAGCAAACTATTGAGAACTTCAATCTACCCTGGGTGAACTCTATATGCTTCATTCGACATTTAGGATGTTACGTAAGTCTTTGGGATTACAGCACGGACTAACAGGAAGTGAGCTGGTTTTTTTAGGAGAGATTTGTATTTCAGATGAAGAAGACAGTTTCCTGGTTAAAATCATACTCATTACAAATAGTTCTAAGTTCACTAAAATTGTACTTTGCATCATACAAAGGTGGACGTTATTTTGGCAACAAAATTGTACAGGAAAGAGTTTAGTTTTAGCCGCCATCCTATTTTCCTCATGGATAGATGCCCTCTAATTGGATTTTTTTCTTTGTCTTTTTCTTTTCACTGTTAGTGAAACAATGAGGAAGAGGGATCCAACTACATCTGCCCATGATAATATCCAGTAACGAGACTAAAGAAAGAAGAATCTTCAGAGTAGAGAAACATGGCACAGTAACTTTTTTTCTGGTAGTAATGGCACGATAACTTTGTGAAAACTACAAACAGGAGAAAGATTCTCAAATGCGTACCAAAGTCAATGGCCCCAACACGTGCACATGCCTCAGCAACTCTTAAGCAAAGATTGCAGTTAAAATTTGCATGAATACGAAGGTTTGAGAGTCTCTGTAGCCAAAATAGACATAATCCATTCAAAACCCACCATTTAATGTGCAAAGGAGCATTTAGAATAAATGGGAAGAAATATATGAGGCAAAAAGTTCAATGTAATACAAATCTTCGGAGCTTCTGCAACATTTGGAATAAAAGTCCAATGTCCTCGCGATTTGCACAATTTTCGATCAATGACCACATCCACGCATTTGGAGGCATAGTTCCAGCTTCAACAGACTTAAGCATTTTCTCATACACCTCCTTCACTGCCTCTACAATCATCAATTGCAAAGAGATATCACCCTGTTAATATACATAAATAAAGCAAATCTTAAATATGGAGAACTTTTTCTACTAGGCTGATCACTCCAGGGTATGAAGTCATCCACAGTGGAGAGGGCAACCACGCACCAACCCACCCCCATCCCAAAAAAGAAAATTACAAATTAAAAAAAAAAAATGAAGTTATCCAAAATGACAAATTTTTATGACTGTCATAATAGCAAGAGCCTTTCAGAGAACTATTCTCTTTAAGTATATAGAAACAAAGCTTTTAGTAGAAAGCAATAGTTGATCCACTGATTAAACTAAAACGGAATAGTAACCTGAAGGGCCTCCTTCTGATGCAATTGCTTCGGACGAAAAATAAGCCCTACCCATCATAGAGCACATTGGATGATGCCCTATGAATTTTACATTGTTTGATACCGGTGATGAAACGCCACAAATGGTGCCTGCCGTTCACTATATTCAGATTATTCGTCCATTCATCGAGACACAATAAAATCAGCTAGAGAAATGTAGAAGTTATGCAAAACAGATGGCTAGGTGTGTTTCAATAGTTCAGTCCAATCAGTTAATATACAATGACGAATTGAATAAGATGAAAAAGTATAACCTGCTATTTTGGATGCATGAACCGCGAAGCTCCTCTGCATTGTATCTTGTTTGTCGACATCGTTGTAGATTGAAAAACGCTCCTGGTTAATCAGAAGTTGGGCTCTCACAACCCTTGAAATTCTACGAGTGTTTGAGGCGACTTGCATCTTAGGGACTTGGGCAAATGAGATTGCTTTTCCAACAGCAGCGTCTACCCTTGGGAATTCTTTGGTAATATTGATGAATGGGAGGATCCAGAGAGAATGATAACTGCCCGGAGAAGACGAAGGTTGAAGGGAGCAAAGGAAGCTACTCAACACCCATGTCACAGATTTCAGTAGAAACTCAGTCGAAGACGAAGGGATGCAAATGGAACGGACCCGATTGGAAAATAAAAATGAATTGGACCATCTTTAGCCCTAGCACCGCCTTATTTTTTTAAATTGACAAATTTTCATCGCCACCCCCAGATTACCCTAAATTTAATCGCATTCCCTGAGTTATTCAAGTTATCAAGCAAACCCTCCATAGAGTAAATTTATATAAAAAACACCCCTATGTTTATGATATCATTAAGTGCTGATGTATATATATATATATATATATATATATATCATTTTTAAAAAACAAAAACTAAAAAAAGGGAGGAGAAGAATGGACGGCGATGATGAGTATTGGTAAAGACCGATTGCAGACAGATAGATGGTAGATATTCGTTGATTCAAGATGCACATCCGTCGTCATAAGGCCGTCGTAGTGCCTAAATTGTTACAGCCTCACAGGCACCAACGCTTCAAAGAGTCCTGCGCGGAGGAAGGACATCAGAGAAGAGCAGAGCCGAAGAGCAGAAGGCGAGAAAGATGGTGAAAGTCTCAACATACTTTGCTATGTCACTCGCTGCCTTCGCTTTCTGGCAATCCATGGATAAACTCCACGTTTGGATTGCTCTCCATCAGGACGAGAAGGTTCTCTCTCTCTCCCCTTTGATTTGTTCTGCAAAAAAACGCTTTCCTTTACAATCTGTTGCTCAAAATGGATTTTGATTCATTGCACGTATGATCAGTGCGGTCCTATTTCTCTATATTTGACAATTGTTATTTTTTCACTCGATCTTGCGACTTGCAGATCAGATTAAGGTAGGGATGGGTGGAATTGAAAACCCTAGGTAATAAAAATGTATGTCTTTTTCAAGTATAGCTAGATTCGTAGTTTCTTGGTGGTATGTTGCATTTTGTACAAATTCGTTGATATTGATATTGGGTTCCTTTGCTTGTCTCGTTCTGTTCCTACAAGCTTGGAGTCGACCAATGCCATCTTTCTATCTTCTGAAAGCTCAAACCGATCAAATTAGTCATCTAAACAACAGAACCAATCATAAAATGATAAAATTTATGGGGGTCATGTTTGCTTTGTGTCTTCAACGTTAATTTTACTTTGTTAGCGTCATTTTTGTTTTGCTCCAAATGTGCGGTGATCAAAATATTACTGCACATGCTTCTCAAAAGTGTATTGCGCGGTGTTCCTAAATGTTGGTCGGTTCATGGTCTCATGGGTGCTGTTGGTAGTGCATTGGATTGGCTGTGCATCACTTTGTCTGTAATCAATGGCTTGTACCATCATGTTCATATGAAGCGCTTCTTATCCAAGTTTTATGTGAATTTATCGAAGTAGTGTTAATCCTGGGTATTCTTATGTGGATGGCGTCCTTCGATTCAAATGATAGATTTAGTTGGCCTTTGGGGCTCTTCAAATTAGCGTATAATGTCTCTGTTTCTTTATAGGGGAGTCTTCAGTTATCTTTTTCTTTGAAATTTTAGCATCAAGTACTTTTTTTTTTCATTTGATTAATAATTTTATTTGTTTTTCATTATGTTAGCAAGAGAGAATTGAAAGAGAGATGGAGATCAAGAGGGTTCGACAAGAACTACTGCAGCAAGCCAAGGAAAATGATTCTCTAGCATAAGCTTCTCAGTTGTTAGCTGGGCTGTGCCTGTGAGCTTCCAAAATTGAATTGTTTATGTTATTTTCCCCCCTTGTTATCTTAATAACAGATTCCACACATTGTAGCATTTCAAACTGAATGGTTAATTCTGTGGAAAGTTAATTGTTTTCTTCTCTTAGGTATGTTTTTTTGGCGTCAATTGGAGTGTTTGCTCATCATAATCAGTTTTATGTGGTGACTGTATCATGTATGGATTCAAATAACATGCTTGAGAGCATCTTATTTTGAAATGTTCTGTTATTCTTCCTAATTTCTTGGTTACAGGTTCCACACAGAAACACAGTAAACATTTCAAACTGAATGGTTTACTATCAGTGGAAAGTTAATGTGTTCTCTTCTCTCAGGCATGTTTTTGTTGTCATTAATTGTGCTGAGTATTTAGTGATTGAAATCAGTTTTATGTGGTCACTGCATAATGCATGAGTTGAAATGAGGAATGGTAATTTATTTCACATGTTCATTGAACCTTCAGCAATAGGGGAAGCCAAATATCATCTGGCGTTTTGTTGTGCTTAATATACAATATTTTGTCCTTAGAACAGTTCATTTTTTATTCTTCCGAGTGGTTTATTTGTTGGGGTTATTAATTGATTGTGACTAATTTGTCTTTCTGATTTTGTGATTGTCAAATCTGTTGTTGAAAAACTACTATTGACAAAATGACAGAACAATGATATTTCTGTTTTATACTACCTGCTTGGTTTCAAAACTGTCTTCAATCTTATTTTGAACAACTGGGAAGGATGGGCTTGCTATCTAGAAACAGAAATAGAAAAAGATAAAAATGAGGGTTTTCTTCCCTGTCACAGTGCCTACTGATCTAATGTTTCTCCATTTTCCTTTTGACAGTATATGGATTTCTTATTTGATTGAGGTCCAGGCAAACGTCTTATTTGGTTCTATTTCAGCTTAAAACGTGTAGAAAAAGTAGTTAAAATTCCAAAAGGTTTCATTTTGTGACATTCTGATAATTATTCTAATGTTATAAATTAAGAGTTTGAGCAAATTTCCTTGCTTATTTTGCTTATTTTAGATATTGATATGTGTGTGGTTTTTTGTCAGATGGGTTCAGTATAGTAGTACCAAGTAAGAATACCGTTTACTCATTAAATCTTCCCCCCAACCACCACCAAAAAAAGGAAGGAATAGAAAGACCTGAAAACCTTGAGAGTGGCTTGTGTGGTCATTTTAGAGATTTTGTTGTACAAAGAACATAAGGCCCCATGGTGCTTGATTTGTTGTTCTGTCTTACACAGTTGTTTATCATGCAGTAATAATGAAGATGGATAATTTAGTACCGTAAACCATTTCGTCACTGGAAAATCTTTTGAGATCTGGTATCTCAATGGTGAGGTTGCTCCATTGCAATTCAGTGTTTGCAGGTTTGAACCACAGCTTTTCCATGAAGTGGAGGTCAATAATGCATAGAATATGACCTTCCCTAGACCCCTCAGTGATGATAGCCTTGTACACTGGAAGCCCCTCTATGTCAGCTGGATGCTCAAGAACCCAATAAACTCGATTATAGGGATCTGTATGTAGTTCAACAGGGTAAACAGAATAGTGTTTTGGAGGGGTCTTTCTCTTAAAATAAAAAAGTGTGTTGGGAGGAGGACAGGATCAAATAATCATTTTCGAATTTTGTTATGCATATCCTAAAGGCTAAACGATTGATTTGTTTAAGGAGTCAGTATTTCTATTTGTTTGATGGGGCTGATAGTCTGGAAGGGGAATAAAGAATTCCAAAGTAAACTGCTCTCTGCTGGGGATAGGGCTGGTTTGGAGGTAATTCTGATGTAAATTATGAATTCTTGTGTGGTTAAGTTATTTCTTGTTTATTGATGAAGAATCGATTGGTAAGGAATTTCAATGGTTGAATGTGGTATTTTTTTTTCTTTTTTGGGTAGAAGAATGTGGTATTAGCAGTTTACAAATAAGAAATGAGATAATGGAAGTCAATGGGGCTATAATTTTTTTGGTTGTTGCATTTGTGGATGACCTTGGCATTCAAAATGTATCAGGAGCTCTTTGGAATAACACCATCTGGACAACATCGATGGTGTAAACAGATGAAATCATACCTATGTTTGGATAAATTTCAGAAATCGGATATATTATATATCTAATTGTAATTTCTTTATCTGACTTTCCCAAGATTTTAGTGATTTTCTTGCTTTCAAACGTGTACTTCGTTACATCAAGGGTACCTTGGATTATGGTATTCGTATTTTTCAAAATAATTCTCTTCGTCTTTATGGCTTTTCTGATGCTGATTGGGCTGGGTGTCCATAGACACGTTGTTCTACTACCAGGTTTTGCACCTTTCTTGGTGCTAACTGCATTTCTTGCAGTGCCAAGAAGCAGCCTACTGTTTCGGGCTCTAGCACAAGGCTGAGTATAGGACCATGGCTTTCACCACTGCTGAGCTCACTTGATTAGTTTATCTTTTAGGTGATCTTGGAATTTCTCAGCCCAATCCAGTTGTCTTGTTTTGCGATAACTTAAATGCTCTTCACATATGGGTCAATCTGGTGTTCCATGCTCGGACAAAGCATATTGAGATTGATTGACACTTTGTACGTGAGAAAGTGACACTTTGTCATATTGTGACTCATTTTTCGCCTTCCGATCATTAGTTAACTGACATTCCCATCTTGGGTACAAATTGAGGAGTGTTATGAGTGAATCTCCATTTACGCTTTTGTTTTCAAATGATTAGCTTGGATGCTAAGCGAGTTGCGAGTTGCGAGTTGGAACTCCTACACCAAGAGTTGGAATCCTGTGCCTAAATCATAATTTTTCATTACGAATATAATAATAACTTGAATCTGTCCTTATTTAGAACAGGAAAAATTGGTGGGGTTAGGTTTGGGTAAAGCTTAGAGTTTTGGTCATCAGAGTGGTTCAAAGTAAAATGGAGCTCTACGGTATTGGACACTGCCGTGAAAATGGAGAATCAGTGGGTCATGAATTCTTCATAAGTTGTTGCAGGAGATTTCTCTTTTTGGAGTTCCTACTGAATGCTGTGTGGCAAATTGACATGATCTGTTTTGTGATAATGTGACCTCCGAATGAACTGTTGTAGTGCTTCTATATCTTCCATCAGCTAAAGCCTGGCTACATTTTCGCCGATTCGAACAATGGCTGAGGGAGGAAGTTCACCGATGCAGATCTTGTGCACCGTTTCAAAGAGAGGGAATAAGTCCAGCCATCCGTGATTGCTTAAAACCTCATAGACCTCCTTAGCTGTTGAAACCCCCTTCATCAAAGAGTAAAAATAGAATCAGGTGATGAAGTTATGCGAGAGAAATGCCTATGATTCTGTGTTTCATAGCACTGGGAGGGATTATAAAAATGCAACTTGCACCAATAGCCAATTGAAGAAAAGAGAGGAGAAATGCAGAGAAGAGTACAGCAGTGGAGCTCCCTTCCAGGGGCTTCTATTCAGGTCTCTTCTGGTTGTGATATGGGGATATGAGAGAGAAGTAATATTCTACATTTATTATTTTTGTCATTTACCTGTAGCTTCTGCCCTTGTAACAGTTCTGCTTCAAGTTCATCAAAAGACCTGTTGGTGAAGATAAACACATCTAATGATAATGGTAAAGTAATTCACAAAATAAGTTTCTAGATTCTGTTTCCAAAGTAAGCTAGCCAAAGAAGAACCTTTTGCCACCACTCCTTGCATAAGCCTCTGCAATTTTTCTGTTTCTTCCTCCTACTGCCATTAATAGAAGTATTTTACTATATTTCTTGATGGTATGTGGTATATGTGTAGTTGAAGAATAATAAGTGTTGGAATCAGGGGGAGTGAAGAAATTTTTTCTGGTTCCTTACAGCATGTTGTGATCAGATCGGCTACCCCACAACTCTCCAAGAAGGTGCTATTTTTGACGGATGAAAACATCAGCTTAGAGAATTTCCTCATCTCTTTCAGACCCATTCGCATTATTGCAGCCTGTTAATTATGTAGCTCAGTTGTTTTAATCGGAAACCTGTATAAGTAAATTAGTAAATGAAGCAGGAAGTAATTGTCTACTACCTTTGTATTGTTCCCCATCTCCAAGCCATCAACAAAACCTGGGCTAGCAAAAGTTAGATTTCTGTTTTCATTGGAGAGATCAAAAGAAAGATGCAAGGGAAGGAGTGAAAAGAACTGAGCAATGTGAACCTGCTCCAATGGCGACTACATTTTTGAGTGTCCCACATAGTTCTACTCCTTCTATGTCGTGAACCTGTTGTTTTAAGAAACATGAACAGTAGAGCTGTCACTCGATTTGAAGCAATGGAGTGATGATGCAGTAGAAGTGTTATTGGTCCTGTAGACCTTGTGGTTTAATGGGTTTTTATGTGATCATGAACATAAATGACTGTGAATTGGTGAATTGATGAATTCAGATTTGGATTAAGAGAAAGAAAGGAAAGAGGAGAGACAACACACTCACAGGTGTGATCAGGAAGTAGGGAGTGGAGAACAAATGAACCCATGTATCAGCCATGTCTTTATTATCCTTATATCCTAATGTTGCTTCGCTTAATTTCTCACCAGCAATCTGTGAATTGCAGACTCGTCTTAGTAAATCCACAGAAGAAATGGGTGGGTAATCAAGTCATGTCAAATACATATCTTACCTCATCAGCTATGTTTGCGCCCATGAGAACGCAGCAGTCGATCCCAAGGCGTTTAGAGATGAGGGTGCTGATCAAGCGTGGGCCTGCAAGGGTGACATGCATTCCCTTGGTGAGTGATATGGCCTCAACATCTCCTCTTATCTTCCCAACAAGCTGATTACATACTCCTTCCATGAATTGATGTGGGGTTACAAAAACCAACATGTTTGCATCCTTCACTACAGAGGAAGAAGAGAAAAAACAAAAAAGCATCAGGTTGTAACTTTGGCAATTTCCCACTGAAGGAACCAGAGTTGGAAGAGAAAATATACCTGCATGCACAAGATCCGGATCTGCTATTACATTCTTCCCAAGTTTTACGCCAGGGAGATACTTCACATTCTCCTGTTGGGAAAAATGAAGAGAAAGAGTAGGCAAAGAAGAAAACCTGGAATGAGAGATTGAAGCATTAAAAGCAGGGATTACAGTGAGTTTACGTTTTTTTGGTTTATGACTTCCGAGAGTTTCTGGCCTGTAGGTAGCGTCTCCTCGTATACCCACATCCTTACTTCATCTGAAATAGAGGCATTGTTCCAATTTTTGAAAGAAAATTAATTTTTTAAGCATAATTTCAGTAAAGTAGGAAAACGCGTGACATGTGTTCGTGGGTATTTCGCAGAGAAATAATTCACTGTAGGCTATCATGTTTATGGCTTGATTCGTCTGGCATAGTGGCATTGCCTGATAGGATCTGAATATAAAGGTGGAATAATTGCCTATACATTGATTCATATGTGATATAGTTGGTGGATTTTGATGATGATAAGAAATTCTAACAGAGGAAAACAAAATGCAGATGGTTTGGATTTATGCAATTACCATGGAAGGAGTCCGTCTTGATTGTATTGGAGGCAATGAGTTTTGCAGCGACACTACCCCAATTGCCACTGCCGACAACTGTGACTTTGTATTTCTTCGTCTGTTGGATGCGACTGGAAGCTCTGTTCTCCTCTGGCATGGTCATCTCCCCTTCAAATTGTCTCTTTTGTAGAATTTCCGTAGCTGAAGCCATTGAGTAGACAGATGGGTAGGAACAGGGAGGGGCTGGAAGGTTGTATTTAGTTATCAAACTTAGAGAAGGAAATAGCAGATCTGCTGGTCGTTTCTGTGAAACATTGGGCGGCGAATGAATGTGCAAACCACGAAAAGGGGTACTTTTTATAATCAATACAGGTTGAAAAAGAGGACTAGATGTTTTGACGAACACGTTTTCTGGAATCATGTGACCGTATGTTTGTGGATCATCACTCTTTTCTGTTCTAGTCAAACTGAAGATCGACAGAGAGACCCACTTCAGAGCCGTTGTTGCCCAATTCAGAGATCTGAATATTTATGTGATCCGGTGCTAAACCTTCACAACGACACTCTCTTCTGCTTCATGGGTTTCTGATTTCTTGCATAATTTAAGTTTCTGGGATCAGGGTTTGGTGTTGGCCGTATTCAGAATTGGGAATAAGTTGTGAACTTTTGGAAGCCCCTTTTCTCCAGGTGTTTAAAAGGGTGAATGATCCGTTCTTTGTGGCTAACGAATTATGAAAATTGAGGAAGACGATTCAGCATTGAAGTTATCATCTGTAAACAGGTGGCTTCTTTAGCTTAATTGTTGGAATCATCGTTGCACTTCATATAAACAATCAGGTCGTGTGGTTTGCCAAGCGTTAGAAGGAACCTTTTCAGATGATGAATGTTTAGTGATCATGGATAGAACGGTTAGCCATCTTTAGCATCTCTCTTACTTGTATCAATAGCTGTTTGTTTATAACTCTAAATTCATTTATTCTAAGAACAAATCTATGTTAAAACTCCAGAGAACTTCCCAGTTCCCCCACCTTTAGTTATTCTATCTTAAACTATTTTATCTGAATCTGATTCGTGGCTTTCTTTATTATCTTCTTCCGGGGAATCGAATTTCTCACTAGATTAGCTGGGAGATGACGAATTCATAAATTTTCAAAAACTTTTTGTTATTGGGAAGTTGCAGATACATTCTAAATTCGAATTGTTCTTGGCGTGTCTTAGCCGTAGGAGTTCCGTGTAAGGTCAATTTATCTTAGCGGACCTTCGTCGACCCTTACTTGTGTATCTTGTGACAAGTGTATAGAATCAGCCCCCAGAGTTCTTTATTGCAGCTTTGCAACTTCTATGATATCTGATTGATCCCTCTCTGGATAGAGTTTCTTGTTGGCAGTTCAGTTGTTTTCAGTTTTTATTATCACTTGTTATTTCACGTGTTGTAACTTGTACGATCGATGTGATCTTTAAGAACAAACCCCTTGATCCAGGCTTTGGGACCTTAAAGAGTTAAGATTCAGCGACCAGGGTTGGTGGAGGATAACTACATATACCTTACACTACGCACGCATCTTGGTCACGTTTAAGGTGTAAACGCAGGAGTTTCTATGTAAGGTCATTTTCTCCACGCATCTTGGCCTTAGTGAAGGTTGGCAGTTTTTATGACAGTTCAGCATAATTATTGTTTATAAAATTGTGTGCAAATTGCACTGGCACCGTAAAATGGAGGCCTTAAAGCATTGACACCCCACTTTATGTTTAAAAAGCACAGAGGTCCCAAAATTGAATTTTTATTGAATATATTTGTCAAATTTATTACTGAAAACAATTAAATTATTGTTTATTTTCAAAAATACCACTATAATAAACCGTGTCTGAAAGGTTTTTGGTGATACATTTGACAAATATATCCAATAAAAATCCAGTTTTGGGGTCTCTGTGCGTAATTTGTTCTAAAATTATTTATAATTAAATAGCATAAATAAAGAATATACATGTATTTTCATATCGAGCATATACATATGAAGCATTTGGCATCTTAAATTAAATAAATTACTGATATAGCATTTCAAAGTATTTAATTATTCGAACTCTGTAGAAAACCCCATGAAGTCTCTTGACTGGGTTTACTTCATTGTGTATTCTGTTCCAACAAGTTCATATAACCCATTCTAGCGGGGCGTATTTCGGCAGGGAAAAAACCGGTGGTGAGGGCAGTGTTCTCTGGCGGGGGAGGGAGTGTGGTAGGCCAGTTTCTGGTGTGGGATAGGAAAGAATTCCTTCACCCACCTAAGGGTGTTTGGATAATTTTACTGCTCAAATGGTATTTGGGTAATTTGAATTTTAAATTTTAAATAAATTAAATGAGAATAAGGACATTTAGATTATTTTATGTATCACTTAACAGAAAATCTTAACTGGAGGTGATTTATAATTTTGAAAGTTGGTGCTAAATAATTTATGCATAATAGTGGGTGGATATTAGTTTCATCCCAATAATAGTATATAAATTTTAGCAAATTTAAAAATCATTATCAAGCATAAAAGTCTTATAAAATAATTTCAAAGAGCTGTTTGACACAGCAATAAAAAAAAAAAATTGATCTTGCCTTATCGATCTCCTTGGAAATAAGATAATAATAATATATCTTTGATTTGCTTAATAATGCCAATATTCATTATTCTTGATCTTGAAGTATTGATCAAGAGGCTTTATTTAATAATTAATTATTCTCTTGAAGCATTCAAGAGGCTTTATTCAACAACCAAAGCATAAGCAGATAAACCTTGAACGAAAATGCCATGAGCCTTCTAACTTCAGAGCTCGTCTTTTAGACCATGGATGTTTTTGATGGGATAAGAAGCATCTATGGCAATACCACATAGTCCTGCATTATCTGAGATTTCACGCTGCATCCTGACGTAACCTTGTTCTCCCCAGTCGTCTCCCCATGAGTTCTTCACTATCCAGTATTTGTTACCATCAACTGTTTTTCCATACCCAACTATCGCCACTGCATGATTTAGATCTGTCCCGCAAGGTCCATCAAACACTCCCTATATATTCACCAATCATACGTTATTTAATCCAGCTGTTAGTAGTTAGGTTGAGAATTCTGGTAGCTTTTTTCTATAATTAGTAGCGTAGCGTATCGTACCTCTTTGTAAAACTGGAATTGGATAACTAACGTCAATGCCAACTGATACAGGTTGATATGCGACTGCATGCACTAGTGCAGACTCGTTGTTAGGAGGAATTTTCTGATATCCACCAATTGTCACCAATGGAGCATTCACCTAGAAATTGATCAAGACCATTAGAGCTAGCCCGGTTCCTTTGTATAGATTAAAACACTAACTGAAGAAGAAGAATAGATCATTTACTTTTGATTTGTCACATATATCTTTTGTGGCCGTATAGGGATAATTATCCTCTGAAGCGATTCCTCTAGTTCTCCGGATGTATTCGAAAGCAGATTCCATGTGTCCTCCATTACAACCCTCATTCTCATCATCACAATCCACCAGCTGCTGTTCAGACAAAGATAATAGCTTTTTGGTTTTGATTTGGTTGATGCCCTCAACAGCAGCTACAGCTGAAAATGCCCAGCCGCAACCTATTATAGATAACATAAAACAGATCGACCATCTCATTAATGGGTTTATCAAATCAAACCTGAAAACCAGTAGTTGCATACTGGTAAGTTGCATGCAACAGGATTAGAATATTCCTTACCACATTGGCGTTGGTCCTTGACAAGGGTGACAGCACCTTTGGTCGTCCAATCAATGGAAGTAGGGTATTTGGAGCTTTGGTACATGAAATCACCAGTTCCTTGCGGAGCCCCACGCCGCGTGCTGTGATGCATCACTTTGGAACCTGCGTAGGTACTCCCGAACTCTTGGTTAGTCATATCTGCGAACTTGTTCAGCTCCAACTTGTAGGGTTTATCCTGCTTGTTGAACTCATCGATGAACTTGACATTTTCTTTGAATACATTGAAGCGCTTTTTCTTTTCAGAGAGATCTTTAGTCATACGGTGAAGACTCCTCCATTTCTCATAAAGATCCCAAAGACTATCTTCTGTCTCTAGATCCCTTTCATGGAAATCCAAGCTCTGGGCTAAACTCAGAAGCAAAGAAAGCGATAAAGCTGCAGCAACAACAACAACAAAAACCTTCTTCTCCATTACAATTGCTATAGAACTAGTTTAGTTTTGATGGGAATATTGATGAAGTTAGCCTCATGAATGTTGGTTTTTATAGAAGAAGCCCAGGGGAAAACCTCCCTCTGTCATTCTCCAACCACATAATTAATTAATGAGGGAAAACCTTGTAGCATTCTCCGATCACATAATTAATTAATGAGGGACAAGCCGAATTAATCAATATGCAAAATCAAGTGGTAAGAATTAGGGCTGCAACTTGGGCCGGGCCGGCCGGGCTTTTGCAATCCCAAGCCCAGCCCTATATGTTCTAATCTGAGCCCATTCCCGCCCTGACCCTAGTTCAAAGCCAATGATTATTGTCCTTATCCCTAAGCCCTACAGGCCAAGCCAAGCCCATTCCCATCTTAATTGGCCCTAATTGGGCCATGTCTGGATGGGTTGGCCTTGATTGGCCCTAATTGGCCATGGCCCTGGCCCTAACCCTGATTGGCCCTGGCCCTGACCCTGATCCTGATTGGCCCTGACCTTGATTAATCTTGATTGGTCATGTCCCTAGCCTTGATTGGCCCTGATTAGCCCTAATTGGCTTTGACCCTTATTAGCCTTGTCCCTAGCCCTGATCGACCCTATATTGGCCCTAGCCTTAATTGGTCATATCCTTGGACCTAAAATATCAAATGTAAACTAATAATAATAATAATAATAATAATAATAATAATAATAATAATAATAAAAGTACCATAAGTAAACTAAAAATAAAATTCATAGAAGTATAACATGATTCAAGCTCATACAAAATGATAAAATAGTCAATAAGTTAATAGTGTTGCTTTAAACATAAATAAATTCATACTCCATAATTCTATATTGATCTCTGAAAGTCTCTCATTGCTTTGATGATGGAAATTGAAAACCTCTTCCATTACTTTGGTGATGGAAATTGAAAACCCCTCCCATTGATATCCTTATTCAAAAATAATAATAATAAATAATAAGAATAATAATAAAAATCATATTCAACACTTTGTTAACAAGTAAATCAACGATAATTTAGTATTGATATTTTTTTCGTAGTTAAAGAAAATTATATTTTAGTTACAAACATAGCTATCTGTCCTTAATAATTTTTTTTCCTTTCTGAAATATCATATTGGAGGCAAAAAACGACAACAATATTCATGATGAGAAGTTCGGGTGTAGATTTGTTAGATATTAATTCTCTATATACTAGCTTTTATTGTTTATAATATATTATCTCATCTTAGTCCCAAAAAAAAAAATCAATGATTTTTTTGAACTAAAAATGACTTAGTTCGAAAAATAAAAATTACCTTAAAAATAATATAAAAAGTGAACTCATAGTCTAATATGATCAAAATGAAGATCAAAGTCGAGACTTATAATTATATCAATGTAAATGTGAAGATTAGGGTAAAAATCTAATACATGATCAGCCAAAATTAGGGTCAGGATCGGGCCAAAATTAGGTGGATGCTTACTACATTGGTAATGAAGATATAATTTATTTTTATTAATTTTTTACAAAACATGATCATGTTTTTAAAATTTGACACATGTCAAATATTCACCCATGTGGATTATAATTAATTCCTCTCCATATGCGTGGAGGGTCCATAATCAAATTAGGGCCAAAATCATGGGCCTAGATCAAGGCTAAGATTAGGGCTAAATCTGAGGCAGTGGAACAATGAAACCTTTGGAAGAGTTGAAAAGAATATTGCAGGTCTTATATCTGAATTGGATGTCCTAAATAGCATTGCTCCCTCTGATTGGGTAGACAGAAGAAGAGAAGAAATTGCTATTGCCCTTGATGAACAATTGGCTCGAGAGGAGATTCGTGGCAGCCAAAAGTCACGTGTACAATGGCTTCAAGCGGGTGATAGGAATACTAGTTTCTTCCACCAAACTACACTCCAAAGAAGAAGCTCAAACAAAATATTCAGATTGTGCAAAGAGGACGGGGGGTGGACAACCTCTGGGGAGGAAATCACAGATGAAGTGCTTAATCACTACAAGAAAGCTTTCTCTTCAGAAGGCGTGGATGAACAAGCATTAGAACAGACATTGCAATGTATCCATCCTATGATTTCGGCAGATACAAACGAGGAATTGATGAAATCTCCTGAAACAATTGAGATAAAAAAAAGCTTTATTTGCGATGAAGCCTTAAAAATCCCCGGGCCCTGACGGATTCCCTTCAGGGTTTTTCCAGAGGTTTTGGAATCTCATTGAAGCTGATCTTTGCAGGTTTGTTAGAGATGTGTTTAACTCTAGGAAAGTGAGTCTTGCAATGAATGAGACTTATGTTTGTCTTGTTCCTAAGATAAAACATCCAAAAAAAGTTGAACACTTTCGTCCGATTAGTCTATGTGGAGTGGCCTTCAAAGTGATCACAAAAACTATGGCTGAGAGACTTAAGAAATTCCTAGAGCCACTGATCTCCCCATCACAGTCAACTTTCGTCCCTTCAAGATCCATATCTGATAATGTATTATCCGCTCATGCAGCCTTCCACTTCCTACGGAACAAAAAGAAAGGTAAACAACGGTTCATTGGCTTGAAGCTTGATATGCGGAAAGTGTATGATCGCCTGGAATGGAAATTTATAGAGATGGTGCTCCTTCGGATGGGATTTTCTGAACAGTGGGTGAATTTGACCATGGAATGTATCTCAACTACATCATACCACTTCTTGATTAATGGGTGTGTGGAAGGGTATCTCAAACCATCGAGGGGGGTGCGGCAAGGGGATCCTATTTCCCCTTTCATTTTCATTCTTTGCACCCAAGCTCTATCTGCTATTATTCAAGAGTCTGAGCATACTGGTCAGATTGAGGGAATGAGAATCCAAAATAGAGGTATGGCTCTAACTCATCTACTATTTGCTGATGATTGCCTTATGTTCTCCAAGTTGAATCTTGATGCAATATTCAATTTGAAAGAATGCCTGGAAAAATTTTGTGCGGCAAGTGGGCAGTCGGTGAATTTATCAAAATCGTCATTGATGTTTAGTGCCAATACCCATTCCCGTTTAAAGAGGTGGTTCTCCCGTGTGCTCAAGATAAAGTATAGTTCCCCCCCCCCCCCCTTCAAAATATTTGGGACTTCCCATAAGCATTGGGAGTGACAAAGCACAGTCTTTTCAGTTTATTCAGGATAATCTCTCCCACAAGATTCAAGGCTGGAAGGGTAAGCTTTTAAGTCAAAATGGTAAGGAAGTGTTGTTAAAATCAGTAGCATTTGCTCTTCCAAACTATGTTGGATCACATTTTCTATTACCTTCTTCATTTCATAAGCAAGCACGACAAAAGGCTACAAATTTTTTTTGGGGAGATAAGGAAGGAAAGAATAAACTCCATTGGGTAAGCTGGGAGAGACTTAGCAAATCCAAGGAGAAAGGGGGTTTGGGATTCAGAGACTCAAAATTACAGAACATGGCCTTTTTAATGAAACTGGCTTGGAAACTTTTTCAAACTCCGAAATCTTACTGGTCTAAGTTGATGGAAGGGATTTACTATCCAAACTCAGATTTTTTATCTGCAAGGTTAGGGGAAAACCCTTCATGGGCGTGGAGAGGGATTGTCCAAGCAAAAAACATGCTATTAAAAGGTCTCAGATAGAGAGTGGGAGATGGGGTCAATATAAAGGTGTGGGAAGACCCATGGATACCAGTGGAAGGGAGGAGAGTTTCTTTGGAGATCAAGCGACCATCAGGGTGTTCAATTGAACGTGTCTCAGAACTGATTGACCAAGATCACAGATGTTGGAAGATTGATCTACTCAATTCACTCTTTTCTCCCGAGGAAAGTAAGGCAATTCAAGGAATTAGGCTAAGCATATTCCATCAAGATGATCAGTTGGTGTGGGGGGCAGCAAAGAATGGACTTTTCTCGTGTAAATCCGCATATCATCTATTAAAGAATCTTGAGGAGGAAAAGCTAGAAAACCAACCGAGCACATCTAGAAGTCAGAGACCAGCTGAAGATGTTGTATGGAAAAATATTTGGAGCTGCCAGACACTTCCAAAGATTAGAAATTTCCTATGGAGAGTGTGTGCACGAGGTGTAGCAACGGGTGAAGAGCTGGTTAGAAGGCAAATTCAAATTGATCCTTCATGTTCGTATTGTGGGTGCAGTCTGGAAACTATGGATCACATTGTTTTTGAGTGTCCGATTGCAAAACAGGTATGGTTTGGTAGCTCACTTACATACATTCCACCTGAGGAAGCCCCATTACTAACAGAATGGATTAAAAGTTGGTCCGCTATAAAAGTGATCGGAAAGGAGGTAAGCAAATCAATACTCAACCTATGTTCCTTTATTGTTTGGCACATTTGGATTGCAAGAAACAATAGGATTTTTGGGAGAAAACAAACTACCGCAAAAGAAATTATTGAGGCAGCCCAAAAAGAACATGCTTAATTTGAGGCAATCAAGACAACAGGAGGTGGGGAAGTGATAAATAATATTCAACCTGATGAGAATCAACAGCAATGGGAACCTCCGCCTCAAGGTAAATTAAAGTTGAATTCAGACGTGTCTTGGTGTAAAGGAAGTGGCAAAGGTGGTGTCGGCTATGTTCTGCGAAATCATAAAGGAGGAATTTTACAGGCAGTCTTTGAACCGGTGCTATGCAACTCAGTGGTGGAGGGGGAAGCTTTAGCTATGAGAGCTGGATTGATGTTTGCACTTTCGGAAGACTATAATCATCTTCTGGATTGATGTTGGCACCTTTGGATTGCAAGAAACAACAAGATTTTTGGGAGAAAACAAACTACCCCAAAAGAAATTATTGAGGTAGTCCAAAAAGAACATGTTGAATTTGAGAAAATCAAGACAACAGGAGGTGGGGAAGTGATAAATAATATTCAACCTGATGAGAATCAACAGCAATGGGAACCTCCGCCTCAAGGTAAATTAAAGTTGAATTCAAACGTGTCTTGGTGTAAAGGAAGTGGCAAAGGTGGTGTCGGCTATGTTCTGCGAAATCATAAAGGAGGAATTTTACAGGCAGTCTCTGAACCGGTGCTATGCAACTCAGTGGTGGAAGGGGAAGCTCTAGCTATGAGAGCTGGATTGATGTTTGCACTTTCAGAAGACTATAATCATCTTCTGATTGAGTCTGATTTTAAATACTGGTCCAATACATAAACAATGCTTCTAGCTCCCCTCCCCTATGCTTAGCTCCTCTGGTGGAGGATATTAGGGAGTTAAGCTTATCTTTCCTCTCATGCTCCTTTTGCTTTATTCCAAGAGCGACAAAAGCAATTGCGGATGCTCTTGCAAGGAGGGCCCTGTCGATCCCGTGTACGACAGTTTGGCCTATTTCCATTCCTTGGCTTCAGGAGTTATGCTCTCCAGTTGCCTAGGCTGTTTCGCAGGTTGTTTTTTTTCTTCTTTCTTTCGGTTAATGGAAATTTCTTACCATATATATATATATTATAGTCTCATTTATTATTTGACGAAAGCCAAAAATAATAAATGAGATGAATACAATTGAGGAGAGAGGGTAAATCACTCACTATTCCTCTCACATGCATCGAAAATGTGGAATTAATGAGGAGAGAGAAGTTTTCTCTCTTCCTCTACTGCCCCCTCCCCATTTTCCTGAGAATGTGCAAGTGAGCGAAAGAACTCACGAGAGAACTCATCAAGTACAGAGTTTTGAGAGCTGAGTGAAGTGTATCTATGTTGGAGTAGTGGGTTTGAAACTCTTCAAGAATTGAGAGTGTGAGTTGAGAAAGGGTGTACAGGCGGGGTTCAAATCCTTTGCGGCCCACAGAGGAGCAGCCATTGAGTTGTCACTCCAAATGTGTGCCACGTGTCAGAATAAAAAATCAGAGCCATTTGAAGATTTTCCACTTATATCCCATTAACCAATTACAAAGAATGCAGTTTGAATGAATGAACCGATATAGTTAAACCAAACCGGGTTATTCATTAAAAAAAACCTAAAAATGAATCAACAGCCTTCTTTGTCCAACTCCGTAAAATGCATCAACAGCAACACGGATTTTCATCCATGTTTTCCTTCCTCTCTCTCTCTCTCTTTTGATGATAAGGTCTGTTGAAGAACAAGAATCCATCAGGGATTTTTATCAGCCCTTGTTCAGACATGGTACATTTTTCTCCTGTGAGTCATTTGATTGAAATCCTAAATCGATCGACCTCATCTTCTTCTATCTTGACTGAAATCCTAAATCTTATTCTATCTAAAACCTAGTCTGCGATTCGACCATTAGTGTTCAAAAAGAAAACCTAAATCCATCGAATCCCCAAGGGAAACAATCAGGATTACCGTATTTAATCCAACTCCGACTCCAAATCCAGTTAGGAGTACCAAGTACCATATATAACCAGTATGATGACGCTTTCTTTAACCATTACCTTCCTCAAGGGCTCTCGTCTCTACTCTCCTCCCATGACATCTCAGTCTTTCGTACCAGAGTCAACGAAGACATATTCAGTTTCCGGAGTGAAGGTCATTGTTATTATTGATTGTTTAATCCTCAAGTATGAAAGAGTTTCCTTCTTGTATTCTTGATTGCATTCCTTTTATTTTACTATATGGATTAGAAAGCATCATCGGTATGAAGAAATTGCTTCATTTTTCTTTTTCTTGTTATTGATTGATCCTTAAGTTGCAATAGACTCTAGATAAGAATGCTCGAATTGTTTTACCATCAAGATGAACTGATAGGCATTAGAAACCCTTCCCCTCAAATGTGATGGGTATAATTAGCTCTAAGTACATACTGAAATGACTCCCAAAGTAAGAATGAAATCGACCCAAAAGTTTAAACTTAACAGAGGGGCCGGGGTTGATCAAGAACCCTAAATTTAGAAAACATTTTTGGAAGGTAACAAATTTTAAGCTAAGGGTAGAATTAATGTAGTAAAAACATGGACGTAGGGCGGACCCAGGATTCAACATTGGGGGGGCCGAAGAATGAAAGTCTAGATAGCATCCCCGTTGCGGAAACACTAATGCTTTTGCGCTACACATATTGTGTGTGTTCTTATAAAACCCATTGGGGGTTCCACCTCTGAATTATTTTATTATATTAAAGAATAGGTCCACATATATTTTGTGGGGCCCACACATTTAAAAAAAAAGTAAATTATTGATAATATTTTTTTTTAGACAAAATATAGATAAATTAAAGCAACAATACGAAAAAAAAAAACACACATAATTCAACCCTAGAAAGTTATATGCAAACCAAAATTTTCTTTGGCAGGAGATGCAAATCAACTTTTAAGTTAAGAGATGCAAACCAATGGCAGTTTTACCTTACTAGACATTTTTATTCACAATACAAAATCAAATAACAAAAATTGCAAAAGAAATAAAGAAACAGATAATATAAAATCAAATAAAAATAAAAAGATAAAAAATAAATAAATTGAGAAATAGTATCTAATTGTGGAGAAGATTTTTTCCCCAATTTTTCCTTAACCCACACTTGTAGAAAGGGAAGAGAATAAATAGGAAAAAAAGAGGAGAGAGGAGAGAGTGGAGAATAAATAGGGATTGAGAAGTTAGTTTTAAATTAGGAATGACATTTATACTCATTATTTTACCTTTAAAAATTGTTCTCAATATTTGGAGGAGGACCAAGTAGTGATATTTCACACGTGGGAAGAGAAAAAACAAGAAAAATAAATAAATAAAGGAATTATTATAAAAACTGAAAAAATTAAGGAATTAATAAAAATTTAAAGAAAAATCAGGGGCCGGCCCCATTATAGGTCCGTCCCTGCATGGACTTACCAACAACTTAGAGCTTTAAAAGCTTGGTGATCAAAGGGGTGATAATCAGTCGCGCCTTTAATTCTTCTAGATGGGTTTATTACTAATTTGATGATGACTTGATCATTGATTTGTAAAAATATTTTTTTTTTTTTTTTTTTTTTGGGATCTGAGGTTCATCTGGACCAGATTGTGCACACCACGATTACATCCTCAGGGAAACTTTGATTTGTAAAAATTTAATTTTAGGTTGGACAGCTGTGTTTGCAATGATGGTTTTCTAGTTTAGTGATGACTGATGTATTCTATTTGGTTATTCAATTTGGAAATTGCATATTTATTAGGTGTAAGGTTTTAATGGTAATGACATGTATAGGAATCAGTTTTTGCCTTCTCATTTAATAGCTTTTTTGGAATTAATGATTTTAGGATTTTGTTCTGGTAACTACATATATACTGAAATGACTCCCAAAGTAAGAACGAAATGGACCCACAAGTTAAAACTTAACAAAGGGGTCTGGGTTGATCAAGAACCCTAAATTTAGAAAACATTTTTGGAAGGTAACCAAATTTTAAGTTAGGGGTTCGTGAGAATTAATCATGTAGTAATGACATGGACGTACCAACAACTTAGAGCTTTAAAAGCTTGATGATCAAAGGGATGAAAATCAGTTGTGCCTTAAATTCTAGTAGATGGGTTTTGGTGTACGAGCATTTGGTACAGTATAGAATAGATGTATTACTAATTTGATAAAGACTTGATCTTTAATTTGCAAAAACAACTTTGTTTTAGGTTGGATAGCTGTGTCTACAATGATGGTTTTCTGGTTTACTCATATATTCTGTTTGATTATTCAAATTTGGAAATTGCATATTTATTAGCTGTAAGGTTTTAATGGCATGACATGTATATGAATCAGTTTTTTCCTTCTCATTCAATAGCTCTTGCGGAATCAATGATTTTAGGATTTTGTTCTTGCCAAAATATCAGCATAGATTGATGGTTTGAAATTCAACTGAAGCCCATTCTTAGTTTGGAATCACAGAACCCAACCATCCACTCAATTTCTTATAATGAATTTCTTATAATCAACTACCTCTCAATCTATGGCTGCCTCTTTTGATGGGTCACACCAGAATACAGAGTTCAGAAAGAAGTTGAGAGATGAAACCAAATTTCGATGGAATTGTTCGGATGTAAGTTAAACATAACTGTGATTCAGCTTATAAGAATGAAAAGAGGACTAAAATTAGGAAAACATTTTGGGTAACCTCTATGTGGAGATCGAAGTGAGTTCTATTAAATGGGAGAAGCTTTGTCTTTATTTTATATTAGTATTTATTATTTTTTAAATAGTAACACCTATAGGTGATTCATTTAACTATGCTATTTGAATTGGTGATGCAATATTTGTGCTTGATTAGATATGTACTAAAACTTAATCATTTATTCTTATCATCTTTTTTGGTAGAATATGCCCTTGTCATTTACTATTTTGGTAATCCAAGTATAATTTGAGTTTTCTTATGCATACGCCCCTATTTATGCTAACTTATAACGACCATCTTATAAAATAGTTCATTTTCTTTATAAGATTAGTTATATAAAGCTAAAGGGATGTTATTGTTGTATCTTTTGTGAATTACATTGGATATGAAAAATCCAGGAATATTGTCTATTGAAGGTAATTATGCTGATTATAAGCCATAGATTGATTTGACTTTTACTTCATATAATGAGGCATACGAATTTTACAACCAGTATGGAAGACTAGTTGGTTTTAATATTAAGAGAAATTATGCACATAAGAGTAAGAAAGATAAAACAACCATAATGTAGAGGAGATTTTCATGTAATAAAGGACACCGGAATGAGGACAAGAGACATAAATGCACAATCAAGCCTTGTGCAGAAACTAGAACTGAATGTCCTGCAAGAATATGCATTTCTAAGTTGGATAACGGGCTTCATGAATGTCGAGATTTTGATGATAATCACAATCATTTACTCCATACACCTTCTACTACTCATTTAATGCGATCTCAGCGTAAAATCACAGATATTTCTGTATATGCAATAGATTTGGCTGATGACTCCAATATTATGACCAAAGCAAATTATGATATTTTGAGTAGGCAAGCAAGGGGTAGAGAAAACCTAGATTATACCAGGGAAGATATACAAAATTATCTTCGAACTAAACGCCAACGACATTTGGCTTATGGTGAAGCTGGGAGTTTGTTAACATATTTCCAAAAGTAGACAAGGCTTAACCTATCATCTTTGCAATTAGATAATGAAGAACAAATAACAAACATATTTTGGGCAGACCCAATGATGATTATTGATTAAGCATTATTTGGTGATGTTATTGTATTTGATACAATTAACATTTTGCACTAATAAAGAATGCAAGCCATTTGGTATTTTTGCTAAAGGAGTATATTTGGAGCTGCACTACTATATGATGAGACAGCTGAGTCTTTCAAATGGTTGTTTGAGGCATTCTTGAAAGCAAATTGTCAAAAGAAACCCATAACCATTTTTACTGCAAAAGCTATAAGTGAACTCTTACCTGAGACATGGCATGGATTGTGCACATGACATATATAATGCAAAATGGGGTTGCACAACTTGGTAGTCTAATGAAGAATGGATTATCATTTTTCAAGGATTTTACGAAGTGCATTTATGGTTATAAAGTTGAAGAAGACTTTGAGAATGCCTAGAAAAAGCTTAATATGATTTTTAAGTCCAAAATAATTTATGATTAGATTGACTTTATGGAATTAAAGAGAAATGGATAGCTTGTTACATGAAAAATACTTTCACTCTAGGTGTGAGGAGCACACAACTTAGTGCAAGTATTAGTGTTGATTTGAAGAGGTATTTGAAACCACATTTGGGTCTAATACAATTTTTTTAATTATTTTGAAAGATTAGTGGAAGATAAACGTGCCAATGAATTGAATGATGAATTTCAAGCAAGGAATACACTTCCTAAGTTGAAATCAGAAACGTCCATCGTGACACAAGCGGCAAAAGTTTACACCCCTAATATATTTAAAAAGTTTAAAGACAAATATAACTGGTTGGGTGTTTGCTCATTAGTGCTTCATAATAGAGATGGTGTCTTGAGTGAGTACACAATTCGTTTAACATATGTAATTGGGAACCTTATATGAGGAGAATATACCGTTATATATAATCATAGTGAACAATCAATACTATGCACTTATAGAAAATTAAAAAACACAAAACATCTTAAATAGACCACATAAAAATTAAAGGCATTGTTTCAAGTTCAGCTCGACACATAATCACAAAGATCCAAAAGCAATTCGGATAACCCAATATTCCTAACTTAAATCCCAAATCCTCCTTTGCATTTGTCCATCCCATTCAACCATACTCAAACAACAACAGCTTACATGAAATTTAACTTCAAAGCTTTTAGATCTGGAGTAGAACATAGTTTGATAGTTTTGCTTCTTTTCTACAAAACATTACATTCGAAATCAAACAACCAAAAAGCTAAGCCACAAAGAAATTCCCCCATTGGGTTTTATAGACATCAAGCAAAGTAACAAAAAGCTAAGCCACAAAGACATTCGTCCGACCTGCCGGATGGCTGAGGGAACCCGCTGGAGAACGATGGATGAGTTATTGAAGCATTTGAGCACGGTCTCGTCTGAACAGGGAGAGAAGTTAAATTCGTTGCAGGCTGCCTTCGGAGAACAAAAGGATTCGATGAGTCAGTTGCAGGCAGCGATGATGGAGCAAAAGACCACAATGTCACAACTGGTCACACAAGTGATGGCTCTCAGTGGTCAGATGTCCCAAACCCAATGAGCATCTACGGTGACGGAGATCTCTACCTTCTCAGGTAACTCGTGTCCAACTGGATCTCCATCCCAAAATTCCGGTCAGAACCGTGTATCGATGAAGCTAGAGTTTCCACGTTTTGATGGACGAAACCCATCCAATTGGATTTTCAGGGCTGAAAGGTTCTTCTGACTTCTATCAATTATATATATATATCATACATTCTCCTATGAGATCACAGTGTGAGACCGGCGAAATTTGTCTTACGGTTTTTAATTGAGAGATTTGTTGCGTCATTCTGTCAATTGGTTGAGAAATCTCTATTGTTTTCTTCTACTACATAGTGGAAGGCTCTTCATCTCTCGTAGACATAGCTCTTCATATTCTTGAATTTCTATCCAAAAAAAAACCATATTCTAGAAATTTTCAAATCCTATTTATATAATATTAATTAGTCAGATATCAATAAATTTTAAAAGATTTATACTCTCCTATGTATATGCATTATATTTTCTATTTTCATATCCAACATATATATAATGAAGCACTTCATTTTTAATATATATATATGTAGCTGGCACACCCATAGCCCTACTCGAGCAAATTTTGAGAAATCATTGACCAATCATGTGGCAGATACTGTAAATCCACTTGGAAAGTTAATGTATTATGAAAAGGAATCAAATGTGCGGTCTTAATATATAAAAGTCTTAAAATAAATTTCTTAAAAGAAAAAGTTTTAGAGATAATTTGGATAGAACAAGTTTTCTCTACATCTTGCCTATGTGAAAGTTGGCAAAAATTTCTCAAATGGGCTTATTCAAATCCAATTTTAATTTTGAAAGTCCAAACATAAATAACGTTGCCTCATTTTGCAACAAACAATTAAAGGCACTTGTCGCCTTATATATAATGAATATTGCATATCAAAATTTAGATTTAGCTGTACTTGTATTTTTATATCTTCCTCTAATTGGTAAGTGTATTTTATATCTTTGTATTGAGCATATATATAATGTAGCACTTGTCGCCTTATACTAAATAATTTAGTTGTATAATACCATTTGAAATTGTTAATTTATATATAGTAGCAAATTGATAGCCTTATTCCAGTAAATTTTGAGAAACTAATGACCAATCATGTGCCCGATACTACAAATCCACTTGTTAAGTTGTTGTATTATGAAAATAAATCAATGTGTGACTTTAATTAAAGTCTTACAACAAATTCCTTAAAAGAAAAGATTTTATAAAATAATTTCGATAGAGTAATTTTTCCTCCTCATTTTCCCTTTTTGTAGATTGACAATTTCTAGACAGTCCAGCGAAATTTTGTTGCCCATAAAAATATTCATAATTTTTTTGATTGTAGAAATTATTTATAATTAATTTGCTATATTGTAAATATAGGAAAGATGTAGATATTTTATTCATTTCCGAAAGAAATTTTTCAAAACTTTATTTAACATTGTCTTGAGGCTGTCTCAAGAGTTTCTACCAAGCCTCTAAGCTCAATAACCTTTAAATAAAAACAGATGAGCCTTCTTCTTCCTCAAAGTTCGTCCTTGAGAACATCATGATTAATGGAGTTTTTGATGGGATAAGAAGCTTCCATGGCAATGCCACATCGCCCTTCCTTAGCTGGAATTTCACGTTCCATCCTTATATAACCTTGTTCTCCCCAGCCAGCTCCCCATGAGTTTTTCACAATCCAGTATTTGGTACCATCAGTAGTCGTTCCATACCCTACAATTGCAACTCCATGGTCTAGTTCTGTCCCGCAAGGTCCAGTGAACACTCCCTGTTCATGAATTTTATATCATTTGATCGAACTAGATTCAAAAATTACTATTATTTATTCCTATCTCTTTTTCTATAATTAGTTGCTTACCTCTGAGTAGAATTGGAATGGATAACCACTTGCTTCTATGGCCACAGATATAGGTTGATTTGCGACTGCTTGCATCAAGGCATCTTCGTTGTTTGAAGGTACATTTACATGTCCATCAATTGTAACCATTGGAGCATTTTGCTACAAATCCATGATCATTTAAGCTCAATTCTTCCATAAAGAAAAAGATCAATGTTCTATTTAAAAAAAAAAAATCAGTTACCTTTGATACATCACAGGCTTCTTGTTGGGCTGAGTAGGGATAACTAAGCTCTGTAGTGATCCCTCCATTCCTCTTGATGTACTCAAATGCATATTCCATCAGTCCTCCATTACAACCTTGGTTCTCTCCAACATCACAATCCACCAGCTGCTGCTCAGACAAGGATATCAGGTTTTGGGTTTTGATTTGGTTGATGCCCTCAACAGCAACTATAGTTGAAAAAGCCCAGCAACTTCCTGTGATAGATAACATCAAACAAATAATTTAAATTGTGTGGATGATCAAGTGTGATCAAACCCTAAAATCCATTAGTTGCATTCAAATCATTTGAGGTTGATGGGTTTAATGATAATCATTTAAATTGAGTTCTTACCACATTGGCCTTGGTCCTTAACAGGGGTGACAGCACCTTTGGTCCTCCAATCAATGGAAGTGGGGAGATCTTTGAACTTCTGGTATGTGAAATCACCAGTTCCACTTGAAGCTCCACGCAGCATGCTATGATGCTTCACTTTGGAACCTGCATAGGTACTTCTAAACTCTTGATTGGTCATATCTGCGAACTTGTTGAGCTTCAACTTGAAGGATTTATCCTTCTTGTTGAACTCATGGATGAACTTGACATTCTCTTTGAACACATTGAAACGCTTTCTCTTCTCTGAGATATCTCTAGTCACTGTATGATGACTCCTCCATTTCTCGTACAGATCCAAAAGGCTATCTTCTGTCTCCAAATCCTTTTCATGGAAAAGGAATTGGCTCTGGGCTAAACCCAAAAAAGCAAACCACAAAGCAACAACAACGAAAACCTTCTTCTCCATTACAATAGATCTTAAGCTAAGTTTGATGGGATTATCGATGAAGTTAGCCTCATGAAGTTTGGTTTATATAGAAAAAATTAAAGCCCAATGTGAAAACCTCAATGAGAGACAAACAGAATCAATTTGTGGAAACAAGCAATAAAAATTGAATCGATAAAACCAAGTGAGTAATCATTAAAAATTGTTAGTCTCAGCGCCCTCCAAGCTGGTACTAGATCGATATACATGCCAGTTAGCAGTACACATGATAAAGATAAGATCCAAAATGATGAAGGAAAATTTTTTAATGTTTTCTGATGATATTGCTATGTGCTTAATGATCCATGTAAGAGTGTTAGTTTGGATTAGTCTAATATGAGATAGGTTAAACAACTTGATCCAACATGTTCCATTAATTTCGAAGCTTTTGATGCACTGATCAAGTACTTAACAGATATATGTCACTTTAAGTAAGTCTACATCTCGTTGTTTTTTTTATTTTTTATATCAAGCTTCCATGAATCGTCGATCAATACCAATACTTGGATCGAGCATAAAAACGATATAAACTCTGATGGTTAAATGTCAATGGAAAGAATCGATATATGTCACAAGTTTTAAGGAATAGTCTCTTAAACTAAACCCAACAACTAAAAATTGAACATGGAAGAAGAAGAAGACGGTTAGATTTTTCAATTCAGTCTCGAATCTCGATTTAAGACGGTGCCCAACTCAATTGAACATGTGATCACCAGCCTAGCTGACTTTAATTTCATTCAGAAATCATGTGTTTACATTGAATTGAGGGAAATGTGGTGTATATCATGTATTATGTCGTATGAAACAAAGAACGGATACAAATATTAAATAAGACTTAGCAAAGATTAATACAATTGTATTAAATATTGGTATTATTGATCATTAATAGCATGCAGCTAGATTCTCCCTTAATTGAGCTGTGTATATAATACAATTGTATTATAGGATACAAATATATATTAAATAAGACTTAGCAAAGATTAATACAATTGTATTATTATGATATTATTAAACAATTGCGCCGGCCCAATACTTATAATTGCCTAGGATTTTTTTGATTCCTTGGCCCTATGTACAAGAAGTTGAGGACAAGTCACGGCTGGTAATTTTTGGCCCAATTAAAATCAACGTTGGGCTAAGCTTGGTTTAAGGCCTCTTCAAACTAAGCCCACACCATTTTAAGTTTTTTATTATTTTTTATTTTTTGGTAAACACATCATTTTAAGATAATTACTAATGGTCTCTTTAAATATAGTTTTCATTTTTTTTTATTTATTATGATTTAGTTATTATCTTATTCTCTAAAGTTTTGAATTTTTTTGGGGGATATCTTATTCTTTTTAATATTATCTTATTCATACCTCTTCATTAGAAGTGAAATATGAACGGTAAAGACGGGTGATGTGCCAAAACACCCCTTCCTCCAAAATCTTGAGATTTACACTTATTACTTATTCATTTCATTAGGATCCAAATCTTTGAGAGGCAAAAATGACAATAATATTATAAGGGCAAAATTGGTACTTTCATTTAAGTATCCAAAATAAAGATAATATTATTTTTTGATTTCTTAATTATAACAAAGTGTAAAATGGATATTACATTCAACCCTTAACAACATCATATATGAAGTAAAGTTTCATTAATATTTAAGCTATAATACAAAGAGATCACATCAATAGTTATTTTTATATATTATAAAGTCTAGTCGTCACACATTATATTATAGAACATATCAATATGAAAATAACAACTTGCATAATATATATTTGATCTTATTGAAAATTGATAAATAAATATAAATTATTAAAATAAAAAAAAAAAAAAAAAAAAGAAGAGAAAAGAGGGACTTTATTAAAAAAAAGCAGAAAAAGAAAACCTACAAGCATGTTATATAACCTATGAAACCGATGACCATGCCGTTCCTCTAGAACAAAAGCTTTGAGAAGATCTGGAAGGCCAATTTATTCGAGAAGGACTTTTTGTTCTACGAAAAAAGCCCAACAAGAAAATCCATGCATCTATTAATCTTCTTAACTTCATGGAAGAAATAATACATGAAGAAGTTATTTGCAGCTAGTAAATATCTTCAAGCAAATCCAAAATCCCCCTAGTGTGGACGATAGACACCCAAGATTGAACAAATAGTGGTTCGTGACTCTAAATAGACCATCACCTTGGAAATTGGAATCCAGATCATCACCTCGTCAAGGGAGAACAGAGACGGTTTTACCACCACAAAATCGGTGGGCCCCATAGAAAAAAAATATTTAAAAAAAGTCCCATCACCAAACCCCTGGGCCTCCTATAATTTGTGGTGGTAAAGTGGTCGGGGGAGGCTCCCTCGACCGGTTGAGGATCCGGACTCATCACCTTGCTACATTGAAACTGCTGTGAGAAAGTCGAAAATTTTCTCCCTTGGCTATCATAACCCATGCATCTCTCCAGAGTCCCGATCTTCTATTTACATTGAGAGGAAAATTCCAACCCTCATGGTGCTCTTGGCTATCCAGGGACCGGTCCCCCGAAGTTTTCAAATTTTATTATAATTTCTTTAATGTTTGTATTTTTTTTTTAATTTCCTTCATTCTTCCACTTTTTTTCTCTTCTCACATGTGAAATATCACTATTTGTCCTCCCTCTCAATATTGAAAATAATTTTTAAAGGTAAAATAATAGGTATAAATGTTATCCCTATTTAAAAACTAACTCCTCAATCCCTATTTATTCTCCCCTCTTTTCTCTCTCACATCTTTTCTTCTTACTTATTCTCTTCTCTTTCTATAAACATGGGTTAAAAGAAAATTTTGAAAAAAATCTTATTAGATATTCAAAATGTCATTTTTAATGAGAATCTAACTCCTCAATCCCTATTTATTCCCTCATATCTACTCCCTCCTCTTTTCTTCCTATTTATTCTCTTCCATTTCTTTCTTTCTACTTTTTTGATAGATTTTTTTTCCTATTTATTCTTCCCTTTCTATAAGCGTGTGGGTTAAGTAAAATTCGGGAAAAAAATCTTCTCCACAATTAAAGAATCTTTCTCTTTCTCAATTTATTTATTGTTTTTTTTTCTCATTTTTTTTTTTGTTATTCTTCATTTAATTTTATATTATTTGTTTTTTTATTTCTTCTGTAATTTTTGTAATTTGATTTTATATTGTGAATAAAATGTCTATAATTAGTAAGGTAACTAACTACTATTGATTTGCATCTCTTATATAAAAAACATTTTGAGTTTGCATCCGACTTTTAAGGGTTGGAGTCATATGTGTATATATATATATAATATATAAAAATATATATAATATATATATATATATATATATATATATATATATATATATATATATATATATATATATATATATATATATATATATATATATATATATATATATATATATATATATATATATATATATATATATATATAAATATTTTATTTATTTTTTTTTTTTTATATATATAAAAAAATTATCAATAATTTACATATTGTTGTCAAATATGTATAGGCCCCACAAAATATATATAGATCTATTATTTAATATAATAAAATAATTCATATGTAAGACCCTCAATGGGTCTTATAAGGGCTCACACAATATGTGTAGCGGAAAAAACATTAGTGCTCACCATTACTAATATTTAAGCCAATGCAGGGTTGGTTGAGTGGTAAAGATCTATACTTCTCAATGGAGAGGTATTGAGAATAAATAAATATTAGTATTTTCTCAATCTGGACTTCTAGTCTTTGGCCCCCCATATTGAATCCTGGCTCCGCCCCTGAGTAGCATCTCTCTTTTCTATTCTCATAACCAAGTCCATTTAAAATAAAAATAAAAATAAAATAAATGGAGACTGAGAGAGAAAGAGAGATTGACTGAGGTTGGATTTTTTTTCAAAACCAATTCGAACTACCTTAAAATAAGACAATCATGGACTTACAAAAAATTGTAAGAAATTCCCAATTGAATGGATCCCTTAAATCTGTCAAGTAACTGTAACATTACAGAAATTTACACATTGTCATTTCACAAGGGCATTCAGAAAATATGCAAGATGGTGATAGTCAATTTAAATTTTAAACTATACTTTGGGCAACCTTACCTATACTCCATAATGCTTATTTAGAAGAAGTCTACCTTTTTAAGAAAACCAACACAAATCCACATCAAATCACAACTCTCTGACTTGCCCCTTAAGCTATAACACTTACTAAAATAAATCTCGATCTGATCTAAACACAACTGATCAACTACTTATAATAAACGCAAATTAATCTTAACCCAGTTATTAAAAAATAGATGTGATTTCTCTCAATGTTTGTTTTTTTTTTTTGATTAATTTGTTGTTTAAAGTACTTTAAAAGGGGTGGGTAGCACGGCAATGACTTAAATTTTTATCTTATGATTCATCATCTGCTAAGTTGACCATAATGAGTATTGCCTTAATATAATTAATCTATTGAGTAATGTAGCTATCCCAAAACCCAATCCTTCCAAGCAAACACAAGATCAAATATTGTTTCTTTTTAGTGTCACTATGCCTAGTGAATCGAAATGTTTTGGGATTTCAACTTAACAGTATGTATATGGATTACTCCACATGATAAGAGAGGACTTTGCTCATGCTTCAATGATTCAATTTAAGTCTAAAATGAAACGGAAAAAGAAAAGTTGTTCAAACTTTAAACAAAATTATGTATCAAAGTTACATCAAATGGAGATGATCGAAGTAAATATTAATGGCATCTTCTGTAATCTTTTACCTATAGTTTTTTTTTTTTTAATTCATTTTGAACTGAAGTTATGTCTGTGAAATGCTTGTCTAGTTCCCTGTAGTATTGGTCACATAAGAAAAGAAGAACTCAAAAGAAAATGGATACCATGAAGAAATCAAATTTATTTTTAAACTCTTTCAACCATGCCCATTATCAAATATGTAATTCATATATCTATCATCACTACATGTCTCCCACAACATCATGCATATGTATTTGTTTAATTTGAATTTCTTTTTCTCCTTTGTGTAGTTTCAGAATTGGTCCCAAAACAACAACTAACAACTCTTTTGGTTCTTCCTTTTTAATTTCAAAATTTTCTTTCCAACAAGAAAGTCATTCTAAAAATAATGCTCCAAGATATCTTATAAATGGTTAAGAAAAAGATTTCTTTGATTCTTTATCTCCAAATATTCCATTAGTTTTATAATGAGATTCCATAGAGGATGTAGATACTTTATCCTCTAAATCAATTCAAGAAATTAAGTTTTCATCTTTCCATCAACTCCTTTTTTTTTTAAATGACAAAATATTCCATATTTTGAGTAATTTTCAACTTTTAATGATCATGACCTCCTTTTGTTATTTATTTTATATTTTATATTATTTTTACTTTCATTGTATTGAATGAACAATTAATGTTGGCAAGGATAAATTAAGATGCATGCTTTCTATGTTCTTCTTCATTAAAAAAAATGTATATATGCAAGAAGGTATCTAATTCTTTCAAAGATTCGAGGACATTTTTCGGATAATAATCTCTAAAATTATCATAGGTTCTAGCCCTCCATAGAAACATATATTTTGGAATCTAGGGTTATTTGCATTCTCAAACATTGGAGTTTCTAGAATCATTAATAAAGAGAAATTGAAAGTAACATGTTTTCCTTTGATTGATTGCTTCAGAAGATTGTCTTGCTAATTAGGAAACTGTATACTTCATTGCAATACATCATCCAGAATCCATTATATATCTAATAGAAGGACTAGATCCTAATACTCTTTGAGTATCAATATTTTTTTAAAAGATGACCTAATGTATAAGATATATGTGAAGTTATTGGATTACTGCCATAAAAAATATAAAATATAAAATAATTAGATTACTTATAGAGGCATGAGATGTGCCCTTTATGATGGTTTAATAACTAAAAAAAAATGTAAAATTAGGTATAATTAGGCATTGACTCAATATTTAATCACATTCAAGTGATGGATTTATTTTGGTGAGGATCCTCATCTGTTTAAGTTTTAATTTGGACTACCATTATTACATTGCTTTCTGGGTGGGTGGGACAATCAAATTAAATGTATCTCAAATAATTGATCTGGACATCATATCTCATCTGGGTTTTGTTCATTCATCTTTTTTTATTATGGAATCATGCCAAATTAAGATCAATCATAATTTACCTGACAAGAATGAAGAAATTAAACCCCTTTACATTGGATATTTGACTAGTGTGTCAAAAGTTTCGAAACTGATGGAACTGTTAGCTTTGATATCGTATGTTATATGTACTTGACCAGTGCGCCAAAAGCTTTGAAGTTGATGAAATATACTAAATCCTTGTATGAAGCAGGTCCCTTCGGGCACGTAATATTCTTGAATCCTTGCTGATATTTTTCTTGGTAAACAACGATCGAAAACAAACTTTACAAATGAAATAATGGTCTTTTCAAATAGGCAGAAGGCATTGCTTTCGTTTTGTTTGGATGGCATGATCGATGGTTACAGGAGGTCTTTCTTCTCTTCAAACTAGAAGGAAGTCGTGTTCCTGAAGTCTCCATGGCATGGAAGTAACCTACCCTATCAGCTTTTTTAACACATCTCAACAGGTTAGCGTGTTTGGAATGTATGAAGATGATCGATCGAGTTCAGTTTAATATTATCCAAAATGGCATACATGGTCATGACATCTGCAACTGAACGATAAAAATCGATTTTCGTTTACTTTGATTGAATTTTTAAACCTCAAGAAAACAGCTTTTGGTCCCTCAATAATCCCCAAAGAATTGACATGTTTTGGTAATCTTCTTCATTAATATAATTAATATCGATGCTTGTTGCCCGGAAGATACCTTCATCACCTACGTTTATTGTTACTTGTTTTCATTTCCAATAATGATGGTGACTCCTAGCTAGATGATCCAGAATCCAGGATGATATGAGGATCGATCTTGATCTTCTATATAAACCAGCTGCTTAAGGAAACCTAGATTCACTACCATCAAAGCATCAAAGCAATAGAGATGGAGATGAAACTTCTTGTTGTTCTTTCTCTATCCTTTGCTTTGTTTTTGGGTTCAGCCCAGAGCATTGATTTCACTGAAAGGGATCTGGAGACTGAAGACAGCCTCTGGAACTTATATGAAAGATGGAGAAGCCTTCACACAGTTTCAAGAGACCTCTCTGAGAAGCAAACGCGTTTCAATGTGTTTAAAGAGAATGTCAAGAACATTCATGAATTCAACAAGAAGGATGAACCCTACAAGTTGGCAATAAACAAGTTTGCAGACATGACCAATGTCGAGTTCAAGAAGACCTATGCAGGCTCCAAAGTGAGGCACCACAGCATGAGGCGAGGTGCTTCACGTGCCACCGGTGACTTCATGTATGCCGACGTCGAAAGCGTCCCGGCTTCTATCGATTGGAGGACCAAAGGTGCTGTCACCCCTATCAAGGACCAAGGCCAATGCGGTTAGTATCCTTTAAGGCACTCTACCTTGTATCTTTTATTTAAAGATAATTAGTATCCGTCATGAATAACTTGATGAGATGAGGGCTTTCATATCGTATACATAGGTTCTCCAGACTAGAAGCCAAACCATATAAAACTTTGCTTGTTTTCTTGTTTTCTTGTTTTTTTTCTTGTTCTCTTGTTTATCATTGTGTGACAGGGTGAGTTTTAAAAATTCCCAAGCTATTGGGTTGGATTCTAAAACATCAATGATGTCCAAGTAACTTAATGTCTTCTTTGTTGTATTGTTGCAGGTAGTTGCTGGGCTTTTTCAACTGTGGTTGGAGTTGAGGGTATCAACCAAATCAAAACCAAGAAGCTGGTCTCCTTATCTGAGCAGCAACTGGTAGATTGTGATACCTCTGTGAATGAAGGTTGTAATGGAGGACTCATGGATTATGCATACGATTATATCAAGAGTATTGGAGGGCTTACAGCAGAGCAATCCTATCCCTACACAGCTCAAGATGGATCTTGTGTAAGCTTGCACACCAAGAAGTTGGTCTGGGTCTCAAAATTTTCAAAGAATCATTTGGATTAACATATAGAATATTGTCATGATTTTGCAGAAGAAAACTACACCTGTGGTGACAATTGATGGACACCAAGATGTTCCTGCTAACAATGAGAATGCCCTAATGAAAGCTGCTGCAAACCAACCTATTTCTGTTGCCATTGAAGCAAGTGGTTTTAGCTTCCAATTTTACTCATCGGTGAGCAATTAAAAGCACTTAATTGATATTATATTTAAGTTTAATTGAGAAGGATCACTTCAATTAACTACAGTACTTGTGGTGTTGATTGTTGATGAACAGGGTGTATTCACTGGATACTGTGGAACAGAGCTTGATCATGGAGTAGCAGTTGTTGGGTATGGAACAGCTCTTGATGGAACCAAGTATTGGATTGTGAAAAACTCATGGGGAACAGGCTGGGGAGAGCAAGGATACATTAGAATGCAGAGAGGCATCAAGGCCTCACATGGACTCTGTGGTATAGCCATGGAGCCCTCTTATCCCATCAAAACTTCTGCTAATCCTTTGGCTGAGGATGATTCTTTCCCTCTCAAGGACGAACTCTGATGTGATGAGGACTTCTTGTTTCATCTCAACAAATATCCTTTAAGCACTTTTGGTTCTTAATTTTAATTAGTTCCTTCAGAACAAAGTAAAGAATTGGATCTATATATCTTCTATTAGCCACCTTGCACAAGGTTGGTTACTGTGTAATCTCCTCGATTTGGAAAACAATGAAATAAAATTTTTATAGTCATTGATCTGTAAATGACTAATAAATGCAATGGTAGCTATCCATAGATCTTTGGTTTCTTTATGGTCAAAAGAAAGTAGAAAAATAGTGTTTCCAAATGGCATGCTTCATGGAAGGTCAGAAAAGCCTGACTTATAAAATAAATTAGAAGGATAAGCTTCTTTTAAAATTTCTTCTAATTGATTTGAAGTGGTATCCTCCAAAGGGTCAAATAATTTGTAATTTTACTTTATTTTTTTCTTTTAAATATAATATAATTCTTTCAGAAAGGTTAATAGTATCATTTCATATGTGAAAATGAAAGATGTACATATAAAAACTGGTAAGGATGATGTTTCACTTTCAACTTATTTTTGAAAATACTTGTATAAGTAATCTTAAAGAACTTTTGGGACCAAGCAAGGGGCAACTAAATGAAGGTATTTATTCCTTAATGAGCTCTAAATTTTAAATTTATAGTTATTTAAAAAAAGTTAGAATTCATAGGTGTGGCATGCATGTCGTGTATTTCCATGTATGTTTGTCGATATTCTAGGCATCAATTATAGTAGATGTAAGTAGACCATGTACGTTAAATCTCAAGTCGTTAGTTCAACTGGTAAATGACCAAACGTTGTGTCAAGAGTTCAAATCCCCCAAGAAATGATTAAGGTGTGTGAAAGCTAGGGTGGACACCTCACATCTTTAAAAAATTTATTAAAAACGTATCTTAAAAAAGATTCAATTAAGTTAGGTCATATCATATTCATTTTCCGTCCAAGAAAAGATATAGATCCCCACACCCAAGTCCGAATTCTATATTAGTCACAATTGACAGATTTGCGTATTCATATTCCGTCTAAGAGGAAGAGATCGGGCCCACACCTGAGTCTGAATCCTCTAATGTTTGTGCTAACCTCGTACTTTTTCACCATACAATAACAACTTCGTTTACGTAAAGCGTGGGTCTCAGTCATTTGCTGTGTTGGAGAAGTATGAGAGGAGCATATACCTCGACCAGTCAAGGTAGACGATCTAGATTCCCCACACCTCATGGAGGGTGTGAAAGAAATCTAACAACCTCTAGTCTCTTACCTTTATCCTCTTTGTCTCATTACTGCAACTCATCCTCATGGTCGCCTGTGATCTTCTTTTCCGTCCAGTGTTTTTAACTGCGGTGGCCATGTAGAGATTATATACTCAATTCTGGATAATGTCCTTGAGATATATACTATAGCTGGAAACCAAGAACTTCGAAGACAATATCTGACCTAGAACCTCACGTTACTGCAACTGCTAGGTTACAGATCAGTTAAACTGAACAATCTTAAATTAATTATTATATGAGTGTAGTTGTCAATTAAATTATTATCAAGACGTGTCCCCTACTGCTGCTTTTATTTTAAGGAAAGATGGCTCAGTTTAATTATTGTGATACACGGAAGAAACAAGGAGGTTTCTCTAGATCCACCATGCTTTAATTTCTCTATATAAACTAGTTTCATGATCTCAAAGTTTCCATCAAATCTATGGAGATGAAGAAAAGCAGTGTTCTTATTATTGTTCTATCCTTTGGTCTGTTTCTGGGTTTAGCCCAGAGCATAGATTTCACTGAGAAAGATCTGGAGACTGATCACAGTCTCTGGAACTTGTATGAGAGGTGGAGGAGTCAACACACTGTCTCTCGAGATCTTTCTGAGAAACCCAAGCGTTTCAATGTGTTCAAAGAGAACGTCAAGTTCATTCATGAATTCAACCAGGAAGATCATCCTTACAAGTTGAAGCTTAACAAGTTTACAGATCTAACCAACTATGAGTTCAGAAATCTCTATGCAGGTTCCAAGGTAAAGCACCACAAAATGATGAGAGGGTCTTCACCTGCAGCCTCTGAAGGATTCATGTATGAGAATTTCGATAAGTTCCCTGCTTCTGTTGATTGGAGAGAAAGAGGTGCTGTCACCCCTGTCAAGAACCAGGGCCAATGTGGTAATAAATCAAGAACAGTTCAAATGGGTTTTTGGGTTTTGTTATTAGATAATAGACTGATCTTTTATTACTTTCTGTGTTTTTATTACAGGAAGTTGCTGGACCTTTTCAACTGTTGTTGCTGTTGAGGGCATAAACCAAATCAAAACCAAGAAACTGTTGTCCTTGTCAGAACAGCAACTAGTTGATTGTGACACAGGAGATGGTAACCAAGGCTGCAATGGAGGTTTAATGGATCATGCCTTTGAGTACATCAAGAAGGTTGGAGGAATCACTACTGAGGAGAGTTATGCTTACACAGCCACAAATACCAGTTGTGCTTTATCCAAGGTAGAACTGATCTTTCCTTTATAACTATCCATTAAAGAGAGGGTGAGATGGAACTTCAATGCTAAGAATTAAGATTTTGCAGGTGAATGCTCCTCTGGTGACAATTGATGGACATCAGAATGTTCCTCCTTTCGAGATTTCTTTGATGAAAGCTGTTGCAAACCAGCCTGTCTCAGTTGCCATTGATGCTAGTGGTCAAGCTTTCCAATTCTACTCAGAGGTATGTGATGAATCAACTACTAAAATTATTGCAACATATGAGAATCATAGATAGATTGTGATTGAGATGATCAATGATGAACAGGGAGTATTCACTGGACCTTGTGGAGTAGAGCTGGATCATGGAGTAGCAGCAGTTGGTTACGGAACAACTCTTGATGGAACCAGGTATTGGATCGTGAAGAACTCTTGGGGAGCAGATTGGGGAGAACATGGTTACATTAGAATGAAACGTGGAATGTTTGACATAGGAGGACTGTGTGGCATAGCTTTGCAGGCTTCTTATCCTATCAAAAACTCTCCTAATGTTGCTGCAAAAGTTGCCTCTCTCAAAGATGAACTCTGAAGAAGACTAGACATTTAGATAATTAGTTCTCTGTTACTTGATCATGTTTTAGTTGTTTTGGTTGTTAGGGGTTCTTAGATCATGAATGAAAACTCTTGATTTCTATGAGGAAGAGTTGAATAAAAATGTTGGATAAAAATATTTGAAGCTCATGTGCATGACTAAGTTTACATTCTTTCATATAGATTGCAGGAGTGAGATTCAGAAAAATATATTACAATAATACTTGCAATTTAATTTCTAATCTTGGAAGACCCAACCTTGAAAGATTCTAATCTTGGAAGACTTCACTAGAAGACTTTATCTACTTACCAGTACAGACTAATATTGGCAAAAAGTTAATGGTTAACACCTACTTAGCGATTTATTTATTAGACATGAAAAGCATATCTGGGATTAATTAGAACCAAATGCAGAAATGGTGCCATCCATGCATATACATAATTTAAAATGGGTTTTGGGTTATGATTTTGCGTGTGGGGACATCCAAGGTATAATATGGACACTTTTTTTCTTTCTTTTTAATAACAAAATCGATTGTTAATTTTAGGCTTCTTTCCTAAGAAATCATATAAGAAACATGAACATACGTTATGCTGCACTTAACGCATTAGGTTGCTTGTCTTGTACAATTCATGAGGCATAGGGATTTTGCTTGGGAGCAATGCACCTGTTCGATATAGCTACGGCATAGATTCACTGTTCTCTGTTTAATTAACCGACATGCAAATTGTTCAAATTTAATTAGATATTTCTCCATGAGAAAAAATAAGAAATAATTTTTTTACGTGTGGGTCCGTTTAATAGACCACAAACTAATGTTGGGTCCTTTTAGTGCAATATATTACGGGGCCCAACAAACTAACACATGTCGGAAATATATTCAAATCAACAGAGGGACCAAATGCCCTTAGATTATTTAATAATCGTATTAATATATAGTTTTGAAAAGGGGTAATTCTTCACCAAAAAAAAAAAAAGGGGGTAATTGGTTCAATAAGCATTAATTATATAGTTAAAAATATATATATTGGGACTTGATGGGCATTTTAGTCCCTCCACATTGAATATACTTAACGGCGGTTAATAGTGTTAGCCTAGTTGGGACGCACATGTAATATATTGCACTAAAAAAATCCAACATTAGCTTGTGGTTCACTAAAGAGACCCACACGTATTAAAAAAATAATAATAATAAAATAAAAAATAAAAAAACTAATTATGGGTCAAAAGTTGAGGAATCGGGTAAACTGGCCCATAATCCCGGCCCAAGTTGATGTCATGTAAATGAAATCTTAACTGCCCAAATGGGCTGAAACTTAAGCATTCATCTTGGCCCATAAACCACTTTGGAGAGAGAGAAGTACAAATATTAAGTTCAGGCCCAGCTAGAAACTTATGGACCCCAAAGTTCAAACCTTAATGGGTATCTACGAAAACCCGGGACTCTGACCCATTAATCTTGTCCGTCAGGCCATGCTCAGGGGAGGGAGGGGACAAATCCCCATCTTACATAAGTGAACTCTCCCCATTTAATGTATGGTGTAGATTTATCCCCTCCTTCCTCCCCACCTGGTGGATATGATTTCAAATTTACATGTAGGGATGGAGGAGGACTCATATAGAATACACCACTTCATATATTTCCTAGTAACCCATGACATGATGTCTCTCATCCTTCCAAATCAAATAGAGGTGAAGTTTATCTCTAAATACTAATAAAATAAATTAAAAATAAAATTTCTAGTGGATTTTTAGTAGACTCCACTCCAATTGTGTGGTAAAATAACTCAAGAGAAAACATATCTGCTCCTTTGACTGGAAAATGATTCTACATCTACGGAAAAGAACAGCCCTAAATAATAAGTGATTTTGTTATTTTAATTTGATGTGTGGACAGAGGATTATTACTTATACAAGAAGAGTATCAAAACCCTGACTTCTTTGTTAAGAGATGCTGGTTATTATTGATTGAACAACATGGTTAGAGTCTTTTAATTTTGTAAAAACTCTTTTGTATATGTATTTATGTAAATTATTCTTTTTTATAGTAGGAATATATCTATGTAACTCCAATCTTGATCTGTTTTAGGTTTTTTAGTTGAATACAATCATATCTCTTTGGAGAAGTCTTCGCATTGTAAAACTCCTTTCTTACCAGATAATTATTTTAAAAAAAAAAATAATAAAAAATATCCTTCAAAGTAGAGTTCGACTAGAAATTCAAATTATGAAGAAAACGAAAAAAAAATAAATAAGAGAAAATAGAATTCAACTGAATCTATGACTAGTTCTTCATCTATATATATGGGTAAAGTTTCAATTTGATGTACAAGTCGTTCCCAGAATTTCAACCCATTCACCTCCACCATAGCCTCTTCTCCACTCCACGGCAGAGCTTCTTCATTCGGTTTCTAGTTCTTGGCTGAACCAGTAGGTCAGCAAGGCTGCAATACCTTGAAATTGTTCAGGAAAATAGGAATTCAAAGTACCGACCAAGGACTCCTGTCTCTCTATCTCTTTCCTTGAAAAGCATATATTTGTGAGAATTTCTATTCTAGTTCTTCCATCTCCATGGAAGAAACCTTCGGAAATTTAGATCCTAGGGCACCGGAATTCATTCCCGCGACTCAGACTCAGCTTCTGCCGCAGCCCATATACAATGGCTACCCTCCTCCTTCTTCTAGTTTCTATCCACCCACTCCTTCTTTTAGTTTCTATCCACCCACAGTTATTGGGATTCCTGAGATTCCAATAATGTCTTCTTACACCAGGCCAATGTGGGTGCCACCACCTTCACCACCACCGCCTACGGTTTTCCGACCTTTACCAATGCCTACTAGAGCTTTGCTTTTGACTTTGGTGCCAAGGCAAATAACTGAAACTATGATTCGTTATCAATTAGGAGTTTTTGGAGAAGTAAGATCAGTACAGATGGAGAGATTACAAGAAGGAATCGTCATTGTTCACTTTTACGATTTGAGAGATGCCAGAGCGGCGTTGGTGGAGATACAAAAGCTACACTTTCAACACCAAGGCAGGTTGAGACAATACTCCATTGCTCTACAAAATCATCGAATAAATTTGTCACTAGGGTTTGACAATGTCGCCCCACCTTTGCCTCCACGAGTATTTGGAGTTCTCGCCGGCCATGTTATATGGGCTCAATTTACGGTACCTCAGATATCCTCACTGCCAGACGGCCATAATCAAGGATCGCTTGTCGTTTTCAATTTGAATCAAGAAATCTCTTCCAGCGAGCTCGGAGAAATTTTTGAAGTTTCTGGTACGGTTTAATAACTTCTTAACTTTTGCATTTTTATATTAATTTTCTTTATTTTTTTCAATTTTTTTCTCATCTCATTCTCATCTCACATGTGAAATATCAATATTTGACCTCCCAAATTGAGAATAAATTTTAAAGGTAGAATAATGGATATAAATATCATTCCAAATTAAAAAATAACTTATCAATCTCTATTTATTCTCCCTTCTCTTTTCTCTCACATCTTTTATTCCTATTTATTCTCCTTCTATAAACGGGATTAAGGGAAATTTTTGAAAAAAATATTTTTAAATATTCAAAATGTATTTTTGAATGGAAACTATCTCCTCAATCCCTATTTATTTTCCCCTCTCTTCTCTCTCATATATTTTTTTCCTACTTATTCTCCTTCTAGGTTAAGAGAAATTTTTGAAAAAAAAATTAAATATTCAATTTATTCTCCTTCTATAAACGGGATTAAGAGAAACTTTTGAAAAAAAAATTTATTTTTAAATATTCAAAATTTCATATGAAAACTAACTCCTCATTCCCTATTTATTCTCTCGTCTCGTCGTCAAGTTAAATCCGCCAGAAACTAGGATATGGGAGAATAGGCTTTTATGCCGAACCCAGTTACATCACGATTTGCATTACCTATGAAAGAGGGTTCAGGAATTACAACTCTTTATGCTTAATTCTCTTTCCATGAGACATGGATCTCATTCTATGAGTTTAGATAATCCTACAGGAAATCAACACAACCTGCACTGAACGGTTTTAAATAATGAAATTGGATCAGGGTTCTACAGAGATATTCTCAATAGAACTACCAAACCAAACCAAACCAAACGCTCCCCGAGCACAGATTAAGACAAGAAGACCCAAAGAGTTCGTTGATTCAGAGGGTATAATATTTTAAATTTAAAATACTTAAAAATAAGTTTTGTAAAACAATAATTTTATATTTGCATTTAACCCCATCGTTTTGTAATCTGAGCCGTTCAATTCATTTTGGACTATGTGGCAAAAATCCAGCCGTTGGCTTGGCTGCGCAAATTAAAATCCCTATATTCAATTTATTCTATAAACGGATTAAGGAAAATTGGGGAAATTTTTTTCCCACAAGTAGGTTCTCTTCTCAATTTATTTATTATTTCTGTTTTACTTTTTTTTTCTTTCTTTATGTAATTCTTTATTTTTTGTTTCCTTATTTCTTTTGCAATTTTTATTATTTAATTTTATATTGTAAATGTCTATAGTTAATTAGGTAACTAACTACCATTGGCTTGCATTTCTTACCTAAAAAATTTTTTTGGTTTGCAAACAACTTTTTAGGGTTGAAGGCATGTGTATTTTTTTTTTTGAACTGATGCTTTAATTTAGCCTGGGTGGAAAAAAATATCATTACCAATAATTTACCTATTTTTGTCAAATATATGGACCCCACAACATATGCGGGCGTATTATTTAATATATAAAATAATTCATAGGTGAGACCTCCAATGGATCTTATAAGGGCCCACACAATAGGGCCTAATATGTGTCGGAAAAAAACATTGGTGCTTCCCCATCTGGACTTCTATTATTTGCCCCCCCCCCAATATTGAATTCTGGTTCCGCCCCTGGGTTTAGAGCTTAGGGTTTATTGTTATTCAATCAGATTTATTTCTTCTTTTTCCCTATCCTCATATTGAATCCAAATTCTCTAAATCGGGACTGTGATGGAAGTGAGAGAGACAACAAAGCGGAACCCCCGGTTTGTGGAGTTCTTTGATATCAGAGATGCAGACCATGCGCTTTCAGTTATGAATGGCAAAGAAATTCACGGCAACAAAGTAGCAATTGAGTTCAGTCGCCCGATCACCCATGATAGAAAGTACTTTTAACTCGTCTTTGACATATTTTCTTAATTTTAACTAATTTTAATGCCACTCATCTTTGACATTTTCTCTTAATTTCTTTACAGTAGACCCATACATCCAAGAACTCCGCCACTACTTCCTCCAAGGTTGTTGGGTGGGTTAAACTCTCAACACTTTTGTGAGGAACGGAAATTCGTTAGTTGGGAAATTGGTAGCAGCAGCAGCAGAGAGGGGAATGGTAATGGCCATTGCAATAACCTTTCAGCAACTACAATGCAGTCCACGAGTAAATTTCGAAGAGGTAGACCTGAGAATTCCAACTATGATATTTTCCTGATAAAAGAAGAGGCATTAATAGAATCAAGTATCAAAGATATGAGGACCACCGTAATGATCAAGAATATACCCAACAAGTACAGGTGCTTTTATTTTTCTTCGCTACTCATTTTCCATATTATATTGTTTATCAAAAACAACATTATATAGTTTTCTGGGTTCTCTGGTGCAGTAAGAAGCTGCTCTTGGACATGCTGGACAACCACTGTAAGCACTGCAACGAGCAGATTGCCGACGGCGATGGGCAGCCTTTGTCTTCTTATGACTTCGTCTATCTACCAATCGATTACGGGTATGAGTCTTCTCTGATTTAGTTTGGGTATTTTAATCTTAATAGTTATGGTAAAACTTGGGTTAATTTTCAATTTTATATATCCACAATAGGAACAAGTGCAATACGGGATTTGGATTTGTGAACTTCACTTCTCCCCAAGCGGTTCTGAGATTCTACAATGCCTATCACATGAAGCCATGGGAGGTTTTCAACTCGAAGAAAATTTGTGAAATTGCTTACGCTCGGATACAGGTAATGTTGTCACGATTCGTGTAGTGGGTTTGTTTTTCTTTGTCAGCTGGTTTTGATTAAATAAATTGATGGGAGCATTTTAGGGTTTGGAAGAGTCGAGGGAAAACTTCAAGAATGCACCGTTTGCTAACATGGTGGAAGAGTACTCGTCAGCGGTATTTATACCACCTCGAGATGGTAAGCAGCTCACTGCACCTTCAAGGCCGTGAACGAGACGGTGAGAGCTGATGAAAAAGATGAAGTTTGGAGTTCAAACTCTTCTCAATGCTAATGGGATGGAACGATACTGATGATAGAAGTGAAGGTGGTGATGAGGACAGGACGACTTGAGGTTTGATGGTGATGTTCGGTGAATCATTCTCTCTCTTAGTCTACATATGGTTCGCTAGCTCTGCTGCTGCAGCTGTTGTTAACAGTAAAGGTGAGTACAGTAATCAGAGCCTTGGCAGCAGTAGCTTTAACATATTGTTTGAGTTGCTTTTTTTTTTTTTTTTATATCACTCTCTCAACCCTCTAGTTCTGACTTTATAACCCAAAAAAGGGAAATAAATAAAATGCTGCAATTCTGCAAATATCGATTGCAGAAATAGAAGGTTTTTTTTTTTCTTCTTGATAAGCAAATGCAAAATGGTGTTCATGGAAAAGATATTAGAAAAAAATGTGAAGACATATATGGATATTCCGATATGATACATGGATATGATATTTGGGAAGGAGTGAATAGCTGAGGTGGGAACATTTTGTCACCAGATCTATGCCTTTATGCCTTTTGGTGGTGAAGGGGGTTTAAATTAATCAATCTAGGTCTTATATTCCGATATCTCAACCTAATTTGTTGGTTCTCTTGTTCACCAAAATCTAGATTGTCAACAAGTGCGCAGGAATAATAGGGTACAACTTGTTATGCTTGGTATGAAAAAGCTTTAGTCTCTTGCAAAATTTTAAATTATTGGAACTAAATTTTGATCTCAACTATCGAGATTAAAATCTCAATCAACATTTGATGGCTGTGTAGAATATTTTACTGGACGGCTTGGTGGGGTACAATGCTGGAGGATTTTTTAGTGAATTGTCTATCTGTGCTGACCAACAAAGCGATTGTGTTGTTTTTCATATGGAACTATTGGCTAGAATGGATCTATAATGGAACTATTAGCTAGAATGTTGCATCCTAGCCATCTGCTTGTGTTGTTTTTCATATGGGAAAGCAGTTATTTTTATTTTCTTTTGGTAATAAAGTGGTTATTTTTTTGGAGCGGACAATTTTATTAGAGTATACCATCACTTTTCACCAAGAGATATTGATCATTGTTAACCAAGTAACTCTTTCATCCTGTCGTGATATTTTTGTTGAGAAATTAGATCACCATCCAAAACGGTTATGAAGTAGATTATTCCACAGAAAATTTATCCACTCTCCACAAGGAAAAACCCTCTCCTAAACATTTTCCAAAAGAAAAACAATTTCTATTTTTATCTTCCAGCAACCCAGAAGGAAAACTAACAAAGAAAACAGATGTTCCTTAGTTCTTACCACATGAAGGCAGACAGAACGAGAGCTTTGACAGAACAGAGAAGGAGAAGAAAGGAATATGACAAATTGACAATCACCATACAAAGCCCATCGCTTTCTTCTCCTCCTCAATCATCAAAAATATTATAAAACAACAACCAAAGCTCATCTAGCTAGTAATCTGGATAAAAACTGTTTCTGAAAATTAAAATTCTAATTTTTAACCAACCAAAACCAATCCATGTAGATATTAGCATTGAAATCTTATTATTATACATAAAAGGTTCATGATGGAGACTGGAAATCTAGATTCGAGAATGAAATTAAGGAAAAGATGCAGGAACATTAAAACAGAGTAAAGACCATCAACCATAGCATCTGATGGGATCAGTGCAACCTTTCCCAGAAGATTGCTTTGAACCGTTTGCAGCCCCGCTCTCCAGATATTGCTGATGATACTCTTCTGCACGGTAGAACCTCTTCGCTGGAAGGATCTCTGTGACAATCTTTTTCCCAGTTTTCTCCTTCTGCATTGCTTCCTTTGATTCCTGGGCCAGCCGAGCTTGGGTTTCATTGTAGTAGTAGATTCCAGATCGATACTGTGAGCCCACATCACCACCCTACAAGTTTACATTCATAGATTCATGAAATGATGGCTAAATGAACAACCTTTTTTTTGCTCTAAATTCGAAACAACAATCCAAACCCTTTTTTTTTTTTTTTTTTTTTTGTACTAGTCTCTTTATATATAGAAAATGGAGATATGCATTGCAAAGTTTTTTTTTTCTCTCGCTATTATACATAGCATCAAAGAGAGTCAAATATAAATTATGATCTTTTCACTAAAAGGTATTTTCGAACTCGCCTCTTTATTAAGAAGTATTAAACGTTACTTTCTAAGCAATCTACTAGAAAACACAATCCAAGTCACTAAAATTTATATTATTTATTGTTTAATATGTTACTATGCAAGTTTTTTATGGAGCTCGACTTAATTGCGAAACACTGTCTCGACCGAGATTTTGATATCAACATCTATTTCTCAAAAGTGTGAAAACACAATTTACAGAGATGAACGGTCGGAATCTCGATCTGGACCATTTGCTGCAGGTGTTGTCCATTGACTGTGCTATCAATAGTCGAGAACCGAAATTTCGATCTTGACAATTGACAACAGAGACTGCAACATTTAAGTCTGCCTCAATGAGTAGAGGATCGAGACTCCACCTACATTCTTTTTACCACAAATTTATGAGGGCATTGACTTCTGAACATTAAAATAAAATAGACCATAAATGATCAGAAGTGGGACCCTCCTAAATATGGAATCCAGATCATCACCCCTTCACGAAGCCCGACGGCTTTATCACCACAAATCTTGTGGGGCCCACAGATAAAAAATAATAAAATAAAAAATCCCATCACCCAACCCCTGGGTCCTTGTATTATGGTGGACCGGATAGCTGATCCGGATTCCTAAATATGTGGCATAGAAGTGAAAGGAAGTACAAATTTTCTACCCGACACGGATCCGGATACGGTTCACTTGACCATCGTGGTTGCCACTTACGTGTGACCGTGTGATCCATGATCCGCAAATCCCGCCCCCTACGGGTGGCTCACTGTCCTCCACCGCATTCCGATAACAATATACCAATAAGACTGCCGGAACACCACCGGACCGCCGCCGCAGTTCTCACTTTCTTAGTTTTAGAGTCAGAAGAAGCAGGCATAGGTAGGTAGGGTTGAAAACTTGAAATCCTCCACAGTTGCGATTAAAAATAATAATAATAATGATAGTCTTAGTAGGTTATGAAGCGATTTTGTACCTGGCGATTCGGAGTAGTAGGATCATGGCGAGACCAGAAAACAGAGAGAAGGGTGGTGTAGAGACACACAGCGGGATCGAATTGAACCCTAACGATCTCGGCATGGTTGGTGGTTCCGCTGCAAACCAGTTCGTATGAGGGATCTGGAACGTGACCCTGTGAATATCCAACCTCCGTCTTCACCACCCCTTCAACGCGTTGAAATGCGAGCTCCACTCCCCAGAAGCACCCGGCGCCGAACTGCGCGAACTCGAGACCTGGTCGCTCCGTTTGATCTGTATCGAGATCAAGCGCCGCTGAAGTTTTTGGATTCTCCTTCGTCTTTGTGATGCTCGCCATTGTTGATTTGTCTGGTCTTCCTTCCTTCGTCTCGTCCTTCAACACTCCAAAATGAACCTGTCAGTTCCTGTTAAATACAAATCAAATCAACTGGCCGTTACAGATTTGTTTATTATTTAAACCGTACCAGACCTGTAACCCGTAAGTACCATTTTTACCCTTTCATGAATGTGGACGTGAAATCGGATCTGATTCAGCAATTGGATTACAGAGTGATGATGACAAGGCAAAGATATGGGATTTGGCACTTGGACCGACGGATTTAGGTATAAGTCGTCCTTTCCTGAGAGGCCTGTCTAAAGTGACACTAGTCTAGGACTGTAGACAGCCAGGTGGCCTAACCAGTTTTTTTTTTCCTTCCAAAAAAAAAATTTGTATTAGCTTCTTATAAGATTTTCTTTTTCTTATTTTTTTCTTTTTTTTTGGCCTTTGTCAACAGTCATAATGGTAAAATAGTTTATATACATTTGGGAAAGGAAAAAAAAAAAAAGGTTAAAATCTTAAATATTCATTGGATGTTGACATTGTCATTTTTTTTAGTAGTAAACAAATTTATTGAGGAGGAACTGAGACTACAGGGATACAATCACTAAGTCATATAGTGAGTAAAAATTGGCTAACAATTTGGGACTTCTACCAACTGAGCTTCCTAGATAGGACGTCCGCTAGGGCGTTGCGGGTTCTAGCAATAAAAGGAAAACTACACTTCTCAAAACAAGTAACAACCATGTCTAATATCCTGCACAATGGGATCAATACACACAGCAGGTGAATAATCTTCCCTAAGTAGCATTGAATTAACTCAAGGTTTTCAAATTCAAAAATCACCAATTGCCGGTCTTCTTGGATTGCATAGAGCATCACGGTCCTCAAACCTAAAGCCTCACCCACTAAAGCCGATCCAAAACAAGTCAGTTTGAAACAACCATGAAAACTTCACCAAGATTATTACGGGCCACTAGACCCAACCCACATCTGAATTAACCTTAACCCAGCCCCTTGGTGGGGCCTGACATTATCATATTCAAATCATGTTTTGATGACAATAAAAATTTCATTTATGTTAACTATTGCAAGTGCACAAGTCCTCATTTATATTTAATTCTGCAAAATCCGTTCCTCATTCTTTCTTTTTCCTTAATTTTCGCTCCCTGAAACAAGTAAATTCTTTAAAAAAAATTAATTTTCACTTAAGTCACAGTGTTTTGATTTATGAACGTTAGATTCATTATTGTATGCATGGCAAGATAATGACGGTTCATTGCAGGCTCCAGCCACTACAGTAAATAAAAATCCCCACTTGCAGAAAATTAAAACTTCGGAACACATTTCACTATTAGCATTTATGGATGGAAAACGTTTCCATACCTTTGTCATTGTCAGCTGCGGCATCATAAATATGCAATTGATAACATTGAAACGAAGTAGCAGATACATCAGAAGAGGATGAGGGCACTCGCCATCGTCTGCACAAGCCTCAATCAACCCAGTTTCCAGGTGAAAAGATTGAACTCAGTGTCTAATATGATTTTAGCCATATTATCTTCTCTGTCAATCTTCTTCATTTGTAAATAGGAGACAAATGAGACGTTTTTTTTATTTCAAAACTATCAAACATTTGGCAAGCAACAAGAGAGCAAGACCTCATATATTGAATGGATTTTTCTTGAGTCAGGTGGGGCAAAACTAGTAAAATTTCTTGGGTATATTATCACTTCACATTTTCATCAGTTTGAGAAGGACAGTGACAGTAAGATTGCAAGAGAGATTCCAAAATAAGAAACACACAGAGTTTGTGGATAGAGTGTGTGACATGATTTTTTCAGGAATAGCCAACATAGTGTTACAACAAGTGGACGGGTCAATTGGAAAATGCCAAGTCAGCCAGCAGACGAACATGGTGGGTCTTCAACAAATTTTAAATAAGTTTGGTTTCATGCTTATCTCTCTTGTTTCAGTCACAATCTGGTCTACCTCCAGCTAGCCCTGCCTCTCTAATAAGTTCGAGGGTTTAACTATTCATTAGCACTTAAAGAGTAATAGAACTATTCATTAGCACTTAAAGAGTAATAGAATTATTCATTAGCACTTAAAGAGTAATAGACATGCTATTTTTTGAGGGGAACAAAATAGTTCATCCATTGAATTAGTGAGGTCCTCCTTCACAAGACCACTGAATGTGAAGGATCAACAAAACCAAAACCAAAACCATGGCCCCACACCTAGCACCCCCCGCAACAGGGAACTGCTGGCTGCAAAGCAAAACTCTAAAGTATCAAGATCACTGGTAGATGGGATCCCCTTCAATAGCAAACTATTTCAGAAATGCTAATTGAGACATTTACATTGACATAATCATGTTGACAATTTGTTACAATGTACTAATAACATAAAACTTACCCTATCAAATGGAATTGGTATTTGTGTCTTTGAGTGATTGGAAATAAGATTTGTACCTTTGTGCTAATCCAAACATTCCAAGCGTTCCCCCCGTGTGAAGCATCACCACTTTCGCATCCTTATCATTAGTCTCCTGGCAAAGGTGTGTTGCATGTTCCCAAGCAGCCAAGGTGTAGATAGGATCCACAAGAACACCAGTTTGCTTTGCAATTTGTTGACATGCCTCTACTTCCCCCTCCAATACATTGCCAAACCTAGAAAGTACACAACCTCTCGTTCAATATAAAAGTCTCATATGAGCCACCATTCATCAAAAACACGTGCTTAACTTCAACATTTCAAATAAGACAGTTGGTCATAGAAAAACAACACAATAAACTTCAGCAGTAACAGAAATCAAGATATTTGACAATAAATCACTCTGAACATCTAATAAAGTTGTGATGCATAATAAGGCTACTAAAGAAACACTTCATCCTTAAAAGGGACTTCAAAGTGGCAAGCTGACAGCTACATCGCTGGCAACTAGTAGTCACAATTCAGCAAATGTGCTAAGCACATGAGTATCACCAGAATAGACTTCCTTCAGCTGCATAAAACTGTGATACATATGTTTATGCAGCATCTTTTACCGTGTATGAGATCCAAAGATGATGCAACTCAAAAGGAGTTCAAAACAAGCCAGATATTAGAGAAAAGTACAGGCTTACTATGTGTGAGTCTCACTCACAATTAGAGGGCTTCAGATGGAGGGTCTCACCATGGCACATGACACACATCCAAAAGCTCATAAAGTCAATTCATCAACTCTAAACTTCTAAACCAAAAGACTCATATTTAAGGAGGGAGGGAGAGCCATTAGAGTAGAGCACCGGAAAAGAACCACCAAATATAACATAGCAAATGTCTTAAAAAGAGCGCATTTGAAAAAGAGGCCATTAGAAGTGCATTGGAAGAACGGTAGGAAGCAGAGTGCGCATTAAATTCTTATCATCAAGACTATATCACTCGCCCTCAAAAGACCTTGTTATCGAGTTTGAAATGTCAACCAGAGTGGCAATTTGACGGTCAGTCATTACTTGAGAATTAGCTGGAAAGGAGGTGGGATGGGCATGAAATGTACATCACGACTACACAGGGGTAGTTTTAAATGGTCTCACAAATATTTGGCCTTTTTAAGCGTTAAAATGTCTAGACAAATCAGATCTTTGGCTTCCATCTCCAATTAAGACGGTCAAAATTTCTTGACAACAAAAGGTTATACATTGATTGAGCAAGACTGGCTGCTTAGTGCTATAATCCCCTCCACTCATACAAGACATATTTGCTAGATAGTGTTCCTTTTCTGGTTGACAGGTCATTATATCCAGATGAGTAACCCAATGATAATTCTGATGTTCAATAGGATTGTAATGTCAACATATCTGTTGTTGTTATTTGCTGATTATGGTATCAAGTATTCCAGATGTGTAGTCAACACATTAATGAACTTAGGCAGATTAGATGGAAAGTAAAACAGTGAGAAAAAACAAAAACTATACTGAAATGAATAGTAAGGTTGAAAACAGTTTACTTTCTTTGGTGGATACGTTCTACCCAATGCACAATTCCACCATCCAGACAATCAAAAGCATGGTCAGCAGGAAGCAAAGCACAATTCATCTTAAATTTAGAAATCAAGTGTTCCTCCTGCTTCTTGTATCCTTCAATAGAATCCGCCAGCATCACTGCAGTTACTTCCCATGGCAGCCTGACATGAAGCAACATTACTATTAGACATGCTTAGTGCTGCTCCAATTGAATGCTTCCACATACAAACTTAACAAAAGAAAGGCACAGAAAGACGAAATTCTTCCAGCTCAAATACTAGAGATATTTAAGGCAAACTGGAACAAACCCTAAACATCTGGCTCCAATCCCTAAACCAATTGCTGTTGTCCCAGTGCCAGCATCCACAACCAGCTTTATAGGCTGTTCGCTCCCAAGTAAATGACTTTGGGAGAGGTACTCCACAAGGCGAATGACACCTGCCAGAGGGAACATTTATGAATCATAATGTAGAAATAAATCGTCATCTCATCAGCAAACTCAAATCCATAAATCAAAATGAGATCTATGTTGGGCAATAACATGGGCGTAGAATGATGATAATGAAACTACAACCCAAAGAAAAACTACTTGATGGAATAACGATGGTAGATTTTCACTGATCAACCCACAATGGAAAATTCACAGTATTTGTAATTGACCAAAGAATGAAAAGATGATACAGTTAGAATCATTTAGTGGGTCCCCTTGATTGCAAATGGTATCTCTTACTTGCAGTTCATACAGATGACTGATTTCCATGCACTACACTGGTATTTATGAGCATATAAGAAAACACACACTCTAAAATACATTTATACGTAAAGAAAGAATACCATCAATATACCCAGAAACTATCCTACCTAATAATCCTATGGCATCCCCTGCACCTTCATTAATTATAGTAACTCTTCTAGGATATTTTCCAGCTGAAAAAGATGTAACAGTGCTTCTCAAACTGTCAACTTCTGCAAAGGTTGCTTCCTCTGAGTTCCAAGAAGCAAAAGATGTATTGAGTACATCAGTTAACCGCATCACAGAACCACCATTTGCAACAAAATTAGCATGCCTTTCAAGCATTTCTGCTCTCTTTGCATATATTGACCTTGGAATGTAAGTTACGTTCCCGTACATAGTAGATATCAGGTTGTAGCCAGTCAGGACCTCAGGTTGTTCTCCTCGTAGAAGTAAATGTGACTTCAGTCCTCTCTCAGCACAAGAAACAGCTACACGACATGTAAAGTTAATTTTCTTAGTGATATGAATTTCACTGTGAGAAAATAAAGGCCACACAATGGAAAACAAGATATGGGGATCTCCTACCAACAGCTGCTGTGTGTGCACTCTGACATCCTCCGCATGTGACCTAAGAAATGGCCCAAGAGGATGTTATTTGTGTTTGGACATCCCTAAACCAATATGGACATCGTCAATGATGTCATTTGTCTTTCCTACCAAAAGAAAGAAATCTTCATAATTAAAACATACATGGAATGGTGTTATGTATGCACAAGTTACAAAGAAAACAAGGAATTGAGAAAGTCAAAGGGGACTTCCAGGCATTCATGGACTGAATATGAACTAGAGAGAAAGAGAAAGTGAAATATCAGATTCAATATTGACTTGTAATTGAGAAAACTCAAAATATAAATAAATGAGAAAATACAATTTCAGGTCCTTTAACATTTGAAATAAGAAAAATAATCTAGGAAGAATGGGTAGATGATTGAAGGTTGAAAAGTTGGGAGAGAAAGAGTTCCATTTTAGCATATAAACTGAAAACATGAATTTATGGATTATTCATAGGCCCATATCTTCCCCAGAGTAAAGCAGCACAGGATATAGCTATAGTCATACAAGTAGCAATATGCTTATTCATCCACCACCCCCCCCCCAAAAAAAAAAAAAAGAAAAGAAAAAGAAGAAGAAGAAGACAGAGCAGTATATTCCACATTAGGCATCTTGCAAATACAGAGGGAGGAGGAAAAAGAAGAAGTTGCTAACAGCCAAGGAGGCCTCAAGTTAGCCATGAGGCTCACTAATACTTAACCTTATCGTTTATAGATATCCAGCCAGCATTACACTCAGAATAGGAAACAAACATAAAATAAAACATGCTGAAATGAATTCCAAAACCCAGTCCTGATGCTAACTCGAGACCCCTTTTTCTTTTCTCTTTTGCCCTTAAGACCATATTAAGGTGAAATTGTCCAAACTTAACTGAATGCACCACACATTTACTTTTGCAAGATCATACTCTCAGAGAATACACATAAGAGAACTTAAACATGAATACGAGCAGGGAGAACATTCACAGACTACTGAATTTGGAAGGTAATAGAATCATAGAATCTGAAGCCTGGCCCATTTAGAGATTTGGGTGCCCAGGGAATAGAATCTCACCACATCAGTAACCAAGAGACGTTCCAAAATTGGAAGCAAGCCATCCAGTTTTCTCGCTTTATTACCATTCACCAAAGGATGCAACAAATCATCCCTCACAATATAAAAGGATTGTCCGTCCTTGTTCTTCTCCATCATGTCACCAAAGGATGGTTGTGTATTTTTCGAAAATGTAAACCTGACAGGTGCCGTTCCTCCTCGCTGTAATTGCATCTCAGACAGTTTTATCTGGTGAATTTTTGTATCTGGACTAGCCAATGCCCATTTTCTAGCAAGCAATTCTGACATAAAGGATTTACCACAATGCTTTGATTTAGGAATGTCCTGATGGTAAAAGAGAACTTTCATCAAACATCTGTTCGACTATATGCTTTTGCCAAAGAATTAGGAAAACCCATTAAATTATAAGTTAATAGAAGTCGATGCAAGACATAGTTAAGACCTTTAACTCGATTTAAGGGTGCCTTATATCTAATTTAAGGATTGCTGATTCGATTACAAGATTAACCAAACAGATTCCAACTGAGAACTCAAACTTAACAGTGGAACAAGCAACATGCTCCTTGGGTTTAACCAATTAAAACCAAGAAGGGTTTCTTCCAGACAATTAGGTTTTGAAATAACTCGTTCTTTGACATTGGGTGTTATGAATACCCAGAAATGTTGTAAACCACCATTGTAACGGTTGGGATAAAAGTACCTTGGAGCTGTTCGAAAATGCCTTGGAAAGAAGCTCGTCCTTCATAGTGGACACCACCGGATTTCTTGGAAACTGTTGGAGTCTCATCGTGTGTTGATGAAGCTGGACGCTTAGAACTTTGAATCGGTTATCTCCCGCGGCCAAGCACGGCAGGATTTTCAATTTTGGTTGGAACTTGGAAGGGACTTCATATGCGGCCTCAAATGGTGATGTTTCTTTTCTTTGTTTCTTCGCCTAAGGTCTTCAAATTTAGAGTAAATTATATACAGACCCTTAGATTTATAATCAATTACATATTATCTCTGAAAATTTTTAATTACAAACGCATCCTTACCGTTAAAGATAAATGCTAAATGATGATTTCATTATTATCCCAACCGAGAAAAAACAAATCAATATAAATCTAAGGATGCGTTTGAACTTTGAAGTCCAACAATTTAACGGACTAAGGGGTTTTTATATAGTTTATTCTTTTTTTTAAAGTAAAAATAAGTAAAGAATAAAAGAATACTATTTAACGGAAAAGGGTGTAAAGGCCCCACCCCATGGGTGTGGGACCATGTCCTATGGACGGCCGGATCAGTCCCCCACCCCACCCCACAACGGGCCAAGTGGGTAGCGGAGCCGGACTCTCCCCACCCCAACCCTACCCTCACTCGCCGCTGCAACGCCCTTCTAAACCCTAAACCATCGCTTACCGCGCAAACCACCGTTGCTTATTAATTAAAACTCTGCATTGTATTGTCTGGTTTTCCACACTGTGAGGCTCGAAAGAGAAGAAACCATGTCTTCTTCTTGCCATGGGCTTCCGGATTTATCTCCGGACTCACTTGTCGCGTCTGGTAGAAGCGCAGAGAAGTTCAGTCTTCCATCCCTGCAAGCAAAGATGAAATGCGACCCTGAGGGCTACGAGTCCGAGCTACTCCTTCTCTACCGCCACTTCGATTCGTCTCTGCAACTTTTCGAACAACAAGCTGCTCTCAATTATAATTCCATAGGTGGTGTTAGCAGTGATCTCTCCGTCGCCAAGAATCTCGGTGACATGGTCATGTTCCTCGCTCACGTCACTCCCTTCTACCCAAAGCAACTCTCCCAATTCCCCAAGCAGCTTGCCGACTTACTCCGCTCTGCCTCTCGGTTACCGTCGTCTCTCCGCGTTCACGTTGTACAAGCCCTTATTCTCCTTGTTAACCGAAAGGTATTGCCCGATTTCCATCTAGTACTTAAACTGAAACATCATAAGCTGAGATTGGTGTATCTAGGGTCACATCACCACTTATTATTCAGTCGTTGTAAATCTCTGCTAGTGTCAATTGAATTTCTTCTGTTGTGGATGAATTCAAATGCCAATGGCTACCCTATTTGCAATTGACATCCAAAAGAATTTTTACTCATGGTCCTATTGGCTGTATATGAACCCCTAAAACCTGCATTAACATTCAGTGAATTGGTAAAGACATAATATGCTTGTTTAAGTTAAGCTCAGAACAGTTGAGCTGGGCAAGGAAATGGGCAATTACTAACCAAAAACCAAATATTGTAAAGCAATGTCACCCTGTTTCATTCAAGGCTAATTGGACACCAAGAATATGTGTTTTCTTTCTCTCCATTCCAAGGTTTTCAAGATTTGGGAATCGAATCAGTTAATCACCTGATTATGATCAGCAAATCACCATCCAGATCAGAATGGTATTTGACTGATTCAGTCCCAATTCCATATTCTATGTTGATTTTTTCGTTCAACCGTTCAAAAGTTTTTCAGATTGTGGGATGTGGAGCTACATACAGTAGCTAGATGACTTGTAAATACAACTGGAGATTTATTTAGCTCACATTCTTTTGTGTGTACTTCCTGAGCAATGTCACATTTCTTCTTTAACAGGTGGTTGATATTGGAGACAATCTTGGTTTATTCATGGAACTTCAAACTTTAGGGGACAGGGTTGTAAAAAAACTGGCATTCTCTCATGTTATTCATAGTATCAGGCGCATGAACCAGAAGCATAAGAATGAAGCCAACAATCGGAAACTTCAGAATGTTCTATTTGCACTGTTACAGGTAGGTTTTGCCCCAAAAAAGATAGTGCACTGTTTTGGCAGCTTGGCCAAACGAGACTGAAACATAAGTTTATGAATTTTCCCCCTCTCTGCTAATACTTCTCAGCTTTTTCATGTCATGATATATGTAATTTCAATGCTTCTGGTCAGGTCTCTTGTTTTTTTCTTTTTTTGGCTTGATTTTAACAAACGCCGAGTCATACTAAATCAAGAACTTTATATTGCATCAGCAAGAAGATGAATCAAAAGCTAAAAGGTCCCTGACAGTACTCTGTGATCTTCATAGAAGAAGGGTCTGGTTTGATGATAGGACAGCAAATGCAATTTGCACTGCATGTTTTCATCCATCTTCAAGGTACAAATATCACATATTCTGTTGTTATTGTCACTCTAGAACAATGAGATGAAAAGTTAATCCTGAATTTTTCAGGATAATGATTGCTGCTCTATCTTTCCTTCTTGGTTATGAGAAGATTGAAGATGATGACAGTGAAGACTCCAGCAGTGAAGATGATATGACTTCTGAAAAGCCCCATATTGTTATTAGCAAGGAGGATGTCTACAAGGTCATTTGTGAACTGCTATAGTTCCTCTTTATTTTTTGTCTTTGGAGGTTGGGTGGATCTGCTTTCCCATTCTTTTATTTTTGGGAAAAAGATCATTCTCTTGCCTCTCACTTCCCTTGCAATGCATGCCCCCTCTATTGATGAAACCATTTCTTCCTCCTATTGATGTCCTTGAGGACTTGGATCTTGGAAGAATGACTGAACTTCCTTGTAAAACAGTATTTGGAGTTCATTTGTTTGCAGTCAGTACCTAATGAATGGAAATTTTGTTTTCTATCAGCTTATTCTCATGAAGCACACCTTTTAGATCCTCAACTTCATATAAGCCATTATAGTCATTCTATAACCATGTTGTGGTTCCCTCACCTACAGGCTCATAACAAAGGTACAACTAGAAGCAAGAAAAAAAAGTTAGCAAAACTGAAGCGTGCCACCCGAAGCCTGGAAAGGCAGCAGAGAATTTCGCAAACCAAAAATTCAAGTTATTATTCACCATTAAGTCATTTGAAAGATGCACAGGTTAGTTGTTTCAATTCCAGCCTATTTATAATGTATTGCATTGTTATGTATTCTAACTTGCATGGTGCATGTAGGGATTTGCTGAGAAGCTGTTTTCTCGTCTTCAAGCTTGCAATGAACGTTTTGAGGTATACAACGTGCAACTTCCTTTTTCTTTGTATATTCTGCATTTCTGCATTCTCTCTTTCTTCTAGTGTCTGATGTAAAATAAATTTTGTTGGGAGCCTAAAATGGTAAGATCTTCTGATGTTATACTGGCACAGATATATTCTACTGTAGCACATGGACTGTCTTGCATGATACTGTTATTTAGATAATCCCAAAGACTTTACAAGTTGAACAAGGTGGTTTCTTTGCCTTAGCCAACCATCCTATTAGTTTGGCTCAGCTCTCAGTGCCCTGGTGGATTCGCCAGGGGGGTTCTCAGATCACCCTTAAGGCCAGTAGTGCAATTGAAAAAGTGGATTTTAAATGTTTAGATGCAGATTGAAAGGAAGATTCACAAATTTAACGGATCAATGTGTTATTTTCTGTTTTGCTCACTCAACCCTGCCCCAAGACAAATTTCTCATGGCCATTTACAGTTGCTGAACCCACCCACTTCCATTGGAACAGGGTTCTGTTATCTTAAATATCCTTTATATAGTATTTACGTGTTCGTCTTTCTTCCTTGCTCCTTTCCCAGCTACTACTCCCCTGTTACCCATGAGGTTGCCGCAGCCCCTGAAACGGTGGCTCACTTCTCTTCCTAGACTAATCGACTTCTAATTCCCAAACACTATGGCCCACCTCTCCCCAAGTCTGCTCACTTTTGTTTTCAGTTAGTATCGTAATTTTTTTTCCTGTGACTTAGACTTTCTTGATTTATTTTATGTAATACATACACGTGCACAAATTTGAAGGAAAAGATCAATGTATTTTGCAAAAAATATTTATTATGTATGTTCCATCAATATTTTTTTTATTGGTTTATATGTATATAAACATTTGTGGATAGTTTAGAGATAGGATGTATGTATTTATTATGAATATATGTTCTCAAGGGAGTCTCAAATTCAATTAACATGTAAATTTGGCACTCTCATTTTCACTTCTGTACACATGGGTTACTTAGGTTTCCTCAATAATAAACTAATAAAGAGTTAGGTTACACTCTCCCTCAGATACTTGATGTAATCACCACTTAGAAGAATGGCAAAAGCTTTCTTTTGGGATAAAAGCATAGGAATTCTTACTATCCAAAAGTTCCAAGATATTAGTGAGTATAGCTTAGGTCATCCATTTGTCTATAAATATCAAAACTAAACAAACAATGTAAAAATATATGCAGGAAAATTTCATCATTACTCAAAAGTGGATAATATATTGGGAGGGCAATGTGAGAATATTCGGGGAAGTTTTTTCTTTTTGGATGAATAAATAATTGTATTTGAACAAACGAAGGAACAAGAGAAAACCAGCCTACAAGAGGAAGACCGGAAAGAAGAACTGAGACCCCAAGAGACAACAATGAGTATGTTCCTTGAGGAATCAACAACCCGGGGGGTGTGGAATGAAAATGAGCCTAGCTGAAACATCAAAATAGATGTCATTCCAAATCGTGTCTAAAGAGTAGGATTTGGAAGTCTATCTTCAAAGATTGTGCTCCCACCACAGATGGTGGATGGTGGCACATAAGACTAGCTTACCAATTCAGTTACAAATGGAAGAGCCAGAAAAGTTTCTCAAAATCCAGGAACAATCTCAAGTAAAGCCAAAGGAGCAACTCGATCGGGCCAAATGGAAGCAAGGGCTTTTCCCTAGAGGGAACTGAAAAAAGGGCAAGAAAAAAATAGGTGCTCTTGGTCCTCTGAACCATTCTAACATAGAATGCAGCTTGGGCTAGCTGGGATGTAGTGGTCAATGAGGAAGGGTTAGGTGAGGAGGGCAAGGTCGAGAGCCCTCCAAAGAGTGAGAGAATGACGGCAAATGTGGCCTTTGAACCAAACTAGGGGGGCCAAGGGGGGCGTAGAAGATCTCAGCTCGAGAACGAGATCTCGCCAACTTGAAAAACCAAGATCTTGACCATCTCGGCAAGATCTCGGTTAGGATATGCAATTTTTTGGCGTCAACTCGGTGGCCCATCTCGGTGGGTTTTAGGGTCCCAATTGGGATGAAACTTGGTATTTAGCCTATTTAAGGCATTTTAAACACATTAGTGGCCCTAGATTTGTCAGAAAATAACCCTAAGTATGGTTTCTAAGTCTACCCATGGTGTGAAACCAAAATGTTGTATGATTAGGGAATGCAAGGTTATACAATTTGTAATATAGAACCCTTAAGGCCTATAAATGAAAAGCAAGTGTATCAAATGCATCAAATAACCTAATTGTCATCAAAATTCCATCCACATGAGTATCACAATCTCAATTTTCAAGAATAGAATAATAAAATTATATAACCATTAGAAGTTCTATATAAGTCATTAAGTCACGAGTTCATAAGACAAGCAGAGAATGATTGATCTTCCTTCAATGTTGTAGATGTGCTAAGAGTAGTTGCAAGTGAAAATTCAGTTGAAATCTGCAAAAAAAATGACAAAAATTGAGAGTTCCAGCGAGATATGGTGAAATCCAGGCGAGATTTAACGAGATATTGTGAGATCTCAAGCGGGATATCCAAACTCTCTGCTCTCAATCTCCATCTTGTCTCGCTTCTTTGAAAAAGCGAGATATCTCGCGAGATCTCCCACCATGGTACGAAGGAGGTTCCAAGGTGAGAATATTCGGGAAACTTTTATCTTTAGATTTTGTCTTGTTCCCCATTCAAGGGAAAATCTTGGACCTTGAAGGACATTACTTTTGCAAAAACAGAAAAATGATGATGCAATTTAAAATTTTGGATTATGGGTGTCAGATGCATAGTGAGAGATGAACCTAATAAATTATGAAATCACGGGAGATGGTTATTCAAATCCAACTGAGACAAGAGTTCACTGATGAAATCTTCATTTACAGCTCTTTCTTCCTTCTCTGGTTGCTATGTATTTTCCATCTGGTGGAAGGATGACTTTGGTTTGATACTAAGATCTCTGTGCTCCCCTTTTCCAATTTGAGAGTTCCACTTTTTTTGGCAGTTTGAGTATGATGGGTTGAGACGAATTCAGGTATAGCTTATAGTTGGTTTTATGTTTAGAAGATCCAAGATATAAGCTATCCATATATGAGATTAATGGAAAGATTTATACTTTACAAGGAGGATCTTCATTTGGTCTTGATGACCTACAAAGTTTATGGTAGAGTCCTTATAGAATTAATCTGATAGAGGACGAGGCAAACATCTTGTTGGTACAATTTCAGCTTGAAATGAATAGAGGAAATAACTAACAGTACAAATAGTTGTCATTTTTTTGTATCTTTTATTCATGTCTGTTTGATGACATTTTGATAGTTTTAGCAAAACTGCAAATCAGAGTTTGAGCAATTTTCATTGCTTGGACAATTGGACTACAATATGACCGTTGAGATGTACTTTGGTCCTCCATTCAGTCCATTGCATGGAATAATCCTTGTACTGGCAATGAAAAATAGTGAAATGTACTTAACGACACATGGTGATACCTTGAAGGACTCTTCATTGTTGTAATTGATGTGTAGCTTGGGATTGTAACTCTAATCATTTCCTCCATCTATTTAGCCAAACAACCCCTGTTGCAGACTTGGTGGCTTTTCTTCCTTGACTTCTGCTAATAAATTGTTATTGGCTTCCACTTTGCACCTATTTGGGTTTTTCAGGTTAAGATGATGATGTTGAAAGTAATCGCTCGAACCATTGGACTTCACCGCTTGATTTTGTTAAATTTCTATCCTTTTCTTCAGAAATATGTTCAGGTATTTCATGTCATTGCTGCTTGAAAGTATTTATGCTTTTTCATACTTCAAACAATAAGCTCAAGTGTGTTTTTTTCCTTCTTTTGGTTCCAGCCCCACCAACGTGATATCACAGAATTACTGGCTGCAGCAATTGATGCCTGCCATGATATGGTCTTCCTTTCTATTGTTCAGCTTTAATGTTTCTAATTTCTTCTGCATTTTGTTTGTACTCAAGTTATTTTATTCATTTTTTTGTCTCATCACTTCAATGAATTGGCTGGCTTTATGTGAATAGGTGCCTCCAGATGCAGTTGAAATGCTATTCAGACAAATAGTAAATCAATTTGTGCATGATCGTTCTCGCACAGAGGTGCTTCTAATATTCTATTGAGTTGGATGACTATTTCTTTGATTGTCTAATTGTTTCATGACATACACTTTACTTTGCAGGCAATTGCTGTGGGATTGAATACTGTAAGAGAGATATGCTTACGTATGCCTTTGGTATGTTTCTCTTTTCCATTGTACTGTTTCTTGTTGACATATGAGCTGTTATAGAGCACAGAATTATAGATGCATTGTGTAAGCTATTGTAGATTTCCCATTTCTGTTGTGATGCATGTCTGTTTAACTGTTTAGATGATTTTCCTATCAGTTTATCCTCCGCTTGTTTCTTTTTCCTGCTTTTGATTCTTTTTATAAACAATTTACCCAACGAGTTGGTGTTTCTTAATTCTTAATCCTTCTTCATGGTGTCTAGTTGATGACAGAAGAGTTGTTGCAAGACCTTGTTTTGTATAAGAAATCACATGAGAAAGCTGTTTCTTGCGCGGCACGTTCTTTGATTACTTTATTCAGAGAGGTAGTGTGGTGCTCTTATCTGCATTTCTCCTGTTCCTTTTTCTCGTTTGACTTGTTGAGTCAGTGACCAATATATTTGATTGGCTCAGGTATGCCCTTCGCTGCTTGTTAAGAAGGACCGGGGACGCCCTACTGACCCAAAGGCAAGGCCAAAAGCTTTTGGAGAAGTTCATGTTATCAGCGATGTTCCTGGTATTGAATTGTTACAACATGGTGGTGGTGGTAGTGGTGATGATGATGATGAAGAATGTAGCAGTGATGATGGGGAGAAGTGTGTTAGTGACGATGAACTACAACAGTCATCTTGTGGGGATTCTGAGGGTGAGGATGATGCCAATACTGAAGCAGAAGATGAAAATAATGAACAAGGTAGCGATTCTTCAAATGAGGATGATGCCAATACAGAAACAGAAGAGGAAGATAGTGAAGCAGAAGGTAGTGATTCTGGGGATGATGATATTGATGAGGAGTGTGAGGACAAAATGGAGGGAGAAATGAGGGAACAATTGATTAGTCTTGACAATGTTGATAGTGAGGATGAGGCGAGAGACATGGCGGAGGAACAAGGAAAGGAAAAAATAAAATCACGGAAGAGAAAGTCATTTGATTTAGATGGACAACTGAATGCTGCTGATACAAGTCTACGGGCTCTAAAGAGATTAGCAGGAGCTAAGACACAGCCTACTTCATCAGACTTAGCTGATGCTTTTCTTTCGAATGAAGATTTCCAGAAGATAAAACAATTGAAGGCATGTTTTCTCTCCCTATGCCTAATAATAATTGATTCAATTAATCCGTGGTAATTTTTTCAATTCTATTTGTGTATGGTAATAAACATCAATGAATGGCATTTTGGTCTTCTATGGATGACATTCAGAAAGTTAATCCACAATACAAAAATCTAGATTCTAAATTTTGAAAAAAATCCCAAGTCTTCAACGGATGAGAAATAGCTTTAGTTCTGAATTGAACTCATAGCATGATAAGCTTCAATCAGATTAGTTGAAAAGTCTCATAGGAAGTGCTGAAGTAACCCTCCAGAGTAGGGTCCTGTTTCAATAGAATCTGTATGTATGTTTGTTGCTACTTTCTACTAATTGCATCTAATTCAAATTAATTAGGCAAAGGAAGAAGCGAAGCTTGCTCTAAGGAAACATGGGCTGTTAAGAAAGGGTTCGGATCCAAAGTCAGCAACTTTTAAGATTCCTAGTTCTGAACAGTTGAGTATCAAAAGAGTGGATCCGTCCAAACTTGAGGTAAGTACTCCTGCACCCTCCTCGCTCTCTCTATGTCTTTGTTTACATGAATGGTGGTGGACACAAGTGGTTCAATTTGATAGAGGATCTAAAACCCATTTACTGGTTGTATTTCAGTCCAAATGAAAACTTATTTGGTTCAAAATGGGTTCCAATCTATAAATAAAAGGGAGAAAAAATGGCCTTTGGTGGAGTACATATCATTGTATCTTTTACTCTGGACATCCAGTGGAGTCACCTGATGTGGTCATTTTGGGCTGGAATCAACTAATGAGATTGGGGCTGTGCCTGTGAATTTTATCCAAGTCCACCCAAATTTATGGTCCTTGCCATTTTGGTTTGGCTGATCTTATTGAAGAATCTACTTATCTACGGAAAAATCCCTGATCCAGTTCAAACACTTAAACCATGCTACCTTATGCATTTATTTTATTTGTTTTCATGTCATCAATTTCTGGCACAATTTGGTGTTTTTGAAAATCCTTCTTTTTACTATAGTATGTTCTACTTGCATCTTTACTCTGTAGGTAAACATTAAACAAAGGATAACCAAGGAGGAAAAGTTGGCATTAGTGAAAGCTGGGAGGGAGGAGAGAGGGAAGTACCAAGCCCGAGCAGCTGTGAAGCAGAAAAAGGTATTTTGTGACTATTTTAATATGCATGACTTTGGTAGCTCTTTTATGCTTCGCCTGTTTTTGTGGACCATGCACTTGGAGAACTTAGAATATTTTACCATTAGAAAAATGAAAGCACATGCCTCTACCCTCAGAATGGGGTGCAATGAAGGCGCACAGGTAAGTACTGCTACTGTTGGAACATTTTTAAAATGACCTAAACTCCCAGAGAGTGGATGATTAGTCTAAGAATAATGTTCCTTCAAATTGAGAAATTGCAGTACCTACTGTTTTTTTGTAAGCTCTTGTAGTTCAACTAAGTCGTTTGAACTCCAAACATGGGGTCCAATGTATAGAATTCACCAACTTTGATAGTGTATACTTTAAGCGGTGCAATAGGTTTGAGTCTACTTTATGAAGCTTGTGGTCCTGTCGATAAACTCTAGCACCTTCCTTGTAAAAGTTCCATCTGCTATGCTCTAGGCAGAAATGGCATGTGATGTTTGTTGTTGGTAGTTCTGAGGTTCTTTTCTTTTGTATTGTCTAAATGAATTTTATTTGTAAAAATAACAGAAAGGAGGTTTGAGTAATCGCCAAAAGGAGCACAAGAAGGCAATGCCTCTTGCTGCAAAGAGAGCCAAGGTCTCAAGGACCCGTGAAGCCAAAAAGAAACTACAACGCAGTGCTGGTAAACAGTTCCGGGGTAAGAAAGCCTGGAAGTGAGTTCTACCTCAATTTTCCGTGGATTTGTAGGAAGAAATGCTTCCTCATGATATGATTGAAACACAATAAATGGCGAATCTGGTGTCAAAGGCTTCCGCACAAGTAGAGTTCGCCCTGGAAGGGGGGAGGCAGTTTTCCTATATAGTCTTACCCCAACAATTTTTGCTGGAAAGGCTGTTTTTGATGCCTTGATTGACATCAAGGCTACAAAGTCGAACACATGTATATTATTATTCTTATTTCTTTTGTATTTTTGTCAACTTTTCTGCTTTGGCTTTCAAAAATATTCCAAGCGAGCTTCATTTCTATTAATGGTGGTGCATTTCTGTAGTATAATTATTGGGGAAAAAAATCTTCCACATCGTCTCGAGTCAGTCGCGGTGAAACAATTTTTGGCTTTTGAAAGACACTTGCAGGTTGGTTAGGCATTTCTTTAAAGATCGATGGAGCTGACAAAGTGGGCTGCACCTGGATCAGGCCCATTTCCTTTGGAGCCCAAAAGTTTGTGTTGGAATCCAAGCTAACCTAAATCTTTGGCTGAAAACAATGGCAGGCAGGTGTTTTGGCAATCTTCCTTATGGATAAATGCACATGTTCTTTCCACATAGGTTGAGTTATTTTTAAAGTGAAAACTCTTTATTTTAATTTAATTTGAACATTTAGATGTGATTGATGGACATGTGTCCTTCATCTAAAGGAAAATTGATGGTCTGTTCTTTGAGAGAAATGGACCTGATAAAATTCCATTTGATATGTAAGCATGAGCTTAGGTTTTGGACCTGTTAGGGGTAACAAGTTTGCCATCTAGATTTTCCAGTTACGAATTACAATTTTGACATTAATGTGCGGTATAATTCAAGTGATAGAATTTGTTTGGATCAATTTTCTCAAAGAAACTGATTCTTGCAATCGACATTGGTTGGCTAGTAAACCCAATAAGATTGGTCTGATACCAATGGTGCAAAGATTTAAGGTTCAACATTGAAAATAGAGTTTAAATTATAGGGCATTCGAGTCATCTTCACACGTAGGGTATTCTAATCATATTAAAGAATTCATGTTTCAAACTTTCAATCATTAATTGGAAATAATCCTTTACAGTGTTTAACAGCATGGACTTCATTGTTAGATTTCAATGATGTCACAAGTGTTGACTTATGAAAATTCCACCGAATAGAACAATCAGCAAATAAGAGAAAAGAAGAACACAAAAATTTATGTGGAAAACCCTTAAAATGGAAAAACCACACGAAGAGAAAAAACTCCACTATAGATAAAGAAATATACAAGAGGGAAGATTTTGGGATGAATTACATATGGAGGATGAGGCATCATTTTATAGTCTCTCCCCATCCTACCTTCTCCCACATCTATTCGAAACTGGGACTAAAACTCTTAACAAAACTCCCACTTCTTTATGATGTGGAATAACAACTCCTACTTCTATTAGATGTGGGATAACTGAGACTAATACATACAACAAGTTCCGTTACAAAAATGAAGAATGCAATGAAGGATGCATGTAAAAAACTCTATAGATTATTATAATGTGTTTGAAAAAGAAAGAAAAAAAAATTCTTTTTCCAAGCAAATTAATTCTTTAAAGGTACAATAGAAGAAAGCGTAAACGCAAACAAGGTTTACTCTATAGGTGATGATATCGAAATGACGCCATGAAGATGACTGCTTCTTGTCATAATTGGGAAAATGTTTAGATGTAAGTTTTAAACTTCATCCACACTTTTACCCAAAAAAGAATTATCCATATATTGATATTTCATTAAGAGCTTTCTATTTGAATAAGACTTTTTCTTTTATTTATTTGTTGATTTGTTTTATTTTGGTTGGGGATAAGATCAGACGTATTTGAATGAGACTTAAGCTTAAATATTGTAAAATTTATATAATTTCTTTTGTTAACTTAATTTACATAATAAAAATTCTAACCTTTTAGTCAACCCATGAGAGTTTTTCATGGGTCCCATGAAAAATTCTCTCTTTATAATTTTAAAATGAATTTCATTTTAAATTTTCATGAGGATTTTGGAAGGAAAGATCATGTATGGAAGTCATAATTAGCTGATTGAGATAAGGAAAATCGAAATTGAGAAACCATAGAGCCACAGAGCTTGAGAGAAAACGAAAAACTAATTTCTGAATCTCATCCTAGATGTTTAGCCACCATGGTAATGCTATTGTTGACTCCTTAGTAGAGAAAGCTGCATGAGTGGAGTACATGATTAGGGCTGCAATAGGATTAAATGCTTTAGGTTTCTTAAAACCTTAGATATTTGATATTAGATATGGCAGTTTGTCTTTGATTTTGACTCTAATCTTAATTTTGATTTTACGTGGTCAGGTTGAGCTGGGTTAGGTTAAATACTTAATGTTTGACATTGATTTTGACTTAATCACAAAACAATAAAACAATGTATCATGCCTTCTCATTGTCCTACTTTCACCAAAAATAACTCATAAAGTCTGGTTCATTCCTACTCAAACACTCAACTTTGACTTAGTCTTAAACCTAATCAAAGCCACCCTGACCAAACTTTAAGATTTTCATTGGACACGTTAGTCCAATTTGTCCCTGGTTGTTCCCCCCCCCCTTCTCCTTCATATTTTGATAGGGATATTTTTGCATTTGAAAGAAAATAAACAGTAATTTATTGATAAATTAAACAATGTGTCCAATGAAAATCTAATTTTGGGGTGTCTACCATATGGCCCAATAAATATTTATATTTTATATTCTTATCATTGTATGTATTTAGTGTTGCCAAAAAAAAATGTGTATCTTGACTTTATGCAAGTATGTTACTTGGTCATAGGTTAGTTAACTTTAGCCACATTTAAGTACCTTATAGAGTTGCCCATTCATGTATGTTCGACTAACTACAGATTTATTTATCGAAAAAAAAATTGACTATTAATTTCTCAAGAAATATATATAGATTCCAAGCAAGCATTTCCAAATATGGATAAGAGTGTAAGTTACAAACAAGCATTTCCTAATATATACAAGAGTACAGATTTGAAACTTGCATTTTCTAATCTGTATTTCACTTGTAAGTCTAATAACTTGCAAGTCAGATTTCAAACAACTAATTTTCTATAATGTATTTCACTAGTAAGCTTTGTAACTTGCAAGCCACCACTTAACATGACATATGGAAAGATATTAATAACTACCCTTCTACTCTCCAATGAGATCAGTTACTACATGGATCAAAGTGAGTCTTCACCATTCAAGGGGTCCAAGACTAATTGGGTTGTGTGGAACTATAGTCTATTATTTTTTTCTTAGGTAATAAGTAAACTTCATCCATTGAAACTGCAAACGATCATAAAAACACACCCAAAAAGAAAGTTGCATGCAAATACAAGGTTGAAAGTGAAATCCGAAACCAATGAGAAGAATTGCTAAAACTGTTATACATGCAATAGATAGGATCTTCCAAGCTAAGGCATGGGTCTAGCCCAATAAGAACCTTAGAAAAAAAAGCTGTAAAAACAGTAGCAACATATAAGTTCAAGAGATGCAAAAGATGCATCCACCATGACACAGCGCAAGAGCAGAAAGATACATGCCGCAAGGACTAAGAGACACGTGCAGGGAGGTTCCATTGCCAAATGCGCAAGTGCATCAGCAGTAGATTGGTTGCCGGATGGTGTGGCAGCAGAGGCGTGCGGCAACAAAACTTCCAGATCTAAGAGATGAGTCTTCCGAAGATCAGGTTAGTCGAATCCAATTTGAAAAATGGGTGATTTTACATTCAATATGATAACATGTTTGAAGCACTGTTCAACCCGACCATGCTTTCTCCAAGATAGCCTACCATGCATATAAAATTTTGGTGGTTGAGGAGAATCTTAGCTTGGTTTTCATATGCATATATTTTTAGTCGTCGAAAAAACCTTAGCTTGTATTTAATGGTTATTGTCACATTCCCTATAGGTCTAGATAATAGAGAGCCACAAATATTTACCAAACAAGATTTTTTGTCGGAACAGATTTCTAGAATGTTTCATAAGGAGGTATTCATTTCTAGGCATGTTTCATAAGGAGGCATGTTACTGATCTATTCTACAAATTTATAATAAGAGCTTTTTATGTGTCGGTTGTTTTAGTAGGTTCTAAACCAATATCGGGTCTCTTTAATGTAATATATCACGTCTGGATTTCACACAAATTAACATCGATGTTCTCATTCAATGTTTTCAAATTTAAAACGTAGAGAGATCAAATTACCCTCACAGTGTTTAATACATATGATATTGACTAAAAGTACTCCCAATAGCCAATTTTATCAACTACATTAGTTCCTCCGTCTTCCACCCTGCTAGAAACCATTCCACAAGCAGACAAAAAAAACCCACCACCAATGCCCCAACAACAATGAATTGCACTGAAATTTATCTCCAAGTAGAGAGATTCGCAGCTCGATGCGCCCTTGGATCGGTGAGCTCTTGAAGCTTTTTAGACTTTTTGGAGGACTCAGTCATCCACACAAAATCGTCGTTGTCCTTTATCTACGTGTCTATTATCACTGTGATTATCAAAAGAAACAAAAAAAAAATTTAGCTTTTTCCATCACAAGCAAAACAAAATTCAAATATCTAATTATTTCACTTGAGTTTGATCCTATCTATTATTTTCGCTTAGGAAAAGAAAGAAGGGAGAATTATTTGCCTTAGTTACCAACTTAACCCATTAACTTAAAAAATAGAAGAAAAAAATGTCACTATTCCTCATGTCACCGTTTTAGCCTTGAGAATTTCAATTTTCACTTTCCAAATCAGATTTCACGTAAATGAAAAGAAAAAAAAAAAAAAGGAAAACACGGAAGGAGATGAGTGAATGGAAAACCATGGAAAGATGCGAGAGAGAAGAGATAATTATGGGAAGGGGAGAAGAAAGAATTAAATACAGAAATATACAACATATGATAGACAATCCAAGGAATTTTGGTGGATTTACACAAACCCCAAAAATTTAAGCAATTCTGAAATGAGATATTTCAAGACCTGAGAACATTGAATTGAAAAATAACGGACAAAACTGTTTACATAATAATGTATAAATTCTATCCTTCCCCAACGATCCTCCCTTTCTGATTAGTTGGGTTTCACTTTCATCTATCTAACCGAAGCCATCAAAGCCATGAAAATGAGGAACAGATGGCAATTTTTCTCTTCCTTCTTTGTGATCAATTGTCACATCGGTTTATATATTTTGCATGGAAGGAGACAAAACAGTTCATTTCCATTGTCCGACTCACCCCTTCTGATACTGCGATTTTTTCGATTCCCAGGGCTTTGTCATTGGGTTTCTGGACAAGGACAACAAAGACATGACCTTGGCCGCCATCACTTTCCTCACAAGTAATCTCCACCTTGCATCATCACCTCCTTTCACCCCTTGCTTCTTCAACTTGAATTGCCTGTCAATCCCAAACATATATAAAAATCCAATCAAAACATCAATATCAAATCGACCCCAATCTAATTCAAAGCTTGAAAGCGAGAAAGACAAATTCAGACCATTGTTTCCGTAATCAGTTTCAATTTTGGCAGAGCAATTCAATTCTAGTACTTTGAGGTCCATTCTCGAATGTTTTTGAGTCTGAATCAAATAATTTTCTGATCGAAGGCTTAAATTCTAGGGTTTTGGGACCGAATGATTTTGCAAAAATACAAGATTATTTGGAAGCATTTTTTCCACCTATTCAACAAATTACTTCCAGAGAATTCTAGTATTGAATTTCTCACCTGCAAAGAGGGACCTTGCAGGAATCCGACGGATCACACTCGCAGATGGAGGAATGGAGTCGGAAGAGCTGCCACATGCGCTTGCACCTACTGCAACCACCGTGAACCCTCTTGCTGCAAGTGGCAAAATGCCTAATCAGAAGTTGCAGGCCCTGACACGTAGAGAACCTCTGACATGGTTCCTTGCTCCAGGTTGGCTCCTTGTCGTACGGTCCAACATTTGTACACCCTTCTGTACATATGTGTTCTAGGCACTCCATCGCTTCGCTGAGTTGCAGATACAGACTCTGCGTCTCCTTCTCCCTTCTCCTTCGCTGTCGCCTCTGTAATTCGCATTTCCATTATCGTTCATATATTAGTAAATCGGAGGAGTATATTGAAATTGGATTAAAAATTCATCGTCAATCACAATTGATTTTGGATTAATTCATCGTCACTCACCGTTTCGGCTTCGTCAAGGAATTGAAGGATCTCGAGCTCGAGGGAGGCATCGTGACTCTGCAAGAACTTCCAGGCTTCGGTCATCTCGACGGCTTTGAAGTCCTTCCGGAGCAACTTCATGCATTTAACTCGAAGATCCGGCGCGTCGCAGAGCCTTGCTAGCTGAAGTATATCCACCACATTGTCACTGTTCAAGCGCACAGCTAACTCTTTGATGCATCTCTGCTTGAGATGGCGTATCGAGTAAACGTGCGACAGTGCTAGCAAATGGATCCCGTACTTGTCCATATCTTCCTCCGAGAATCTGCAGTAATGTCATGGAACATGCATTTCGTTAAAGAATTATTACAATGGAATATATCTGGTGAAGAAATTTTCTCCACATTTTACTACTTTCATTAAACATAGAGATCAAAAAAATTGAAGATCGAAAACAGATCACCAAACAATTTCGTTTTAATTGAAAGCAAGAGAGAAGGATATTCTAGAAAAACTGTCGAACCAGAGGACATATATTTTGACTTCGCTCACACATGACTGCTTCCAAGTAAATGGAAGGCTCACCTGGAAGAATAGAGATACCGGACAAACGCAAGCACCGCATCGCTAGGAACGCCCAAAATAGGGACAATCTTCCTTGATTCGTAACCCTTTTGTGGACGATATAAGTTATTCTCCAGTACAGATGAAGCCGAAGCCTATTCCAGATCAAAAATTCACAAACGAAGCAAAATTAGCAAAAAAAAAAAACAAGAACCTAATAACCAGTGATCATATCTCAGGCTTCTAATGATTTCAAATGAAACAGAACGCACCAGAACGCTAGCATGCACCGGAATTCTTGATCCACCAGAAGTAAGGATCCGAACATCGGCTTCCGAAAAAGAATACTTTTCCTTTTCGGCCGACAATCCACAATAACAACCCGAAGATTTACAGTGATCGTCGGAGAATTTGATCGGAGAAACCTTCATTGTTTGGCCGTCTTCCATTTCAAATGCAACAAATTATTCAACACAGATTGAGACCAGACGAGACGAGACGAAACGAACGAGACGAGAGAGAGAGGATTTGCTTCTTTCTTCTTCTTCTTCTTCTTCAGTAATTGTTTCTGAGTTCTTCGAAACGTGTAAATCCGTTCGTCTCCAGTTCGAGTTCGTCTCTTATTTATAGAATTATAGCTCTGGCAGGTAAAGCTCAAGTCAAAGGTCAGCTGCTTTATTTATCTTATTTATTTATTCATTTATTGGAGATGAAATAGGCAGAGAAATGGAGAAATAATTTTTAACGCAAGAGATTAACGGAAGGAAAGAACGTTATAACTGTTGTTGACATTTGGTTTCTGTTTTGCCGGGAGTATAGTACAGCTGTAAACAGACGTTACAGACGCGTTAATCTGATAATACGGACTAAGTTTCAGTTGTGAATTATTTACAGAAAGGGAAGAGCATCATCATCCGACGCATGACCACGTGTTTTATTGATTCTTTGACGAGTACAGGTGGCGACACGTCAGAGATGGATAGGCTTATTACTTACGTGGTTCGCGGCTCTTTCTTTTTTTTCCTGAATTTTGGATTTTTATTTCCATTTTTGCCATAATAATAAATGAAGGTGTGTGTGAGTTAGGTAAGAGAAGAGATTCTTTGATTCGATCAAATTAGAGGATACGTGGAGCTCTCGTTCTGATCCTTCCAGCTGTTATTTGTCGCGTCGCACTTTTTTCTGGACATGGTCGGACCGACAGTCCAATTATTCTCCAGGATTGCATCCGTACTTTAGGTACCTTAAAAGTATGTTGAGCTAATGAGCTGGCAGTGGACCGGGGTGGTTCAATCTTAGACGAACCAAACCAATGTGTTTTTGTGCAAAACATTGTACAGGTTCGGTTCGGTTCGGTTCATCAAAAGACTGTTTAATAATTTTCACCGCTACCCTTGAGTAATCCCCTAAAATTAATGTCATCAACTGAGTTATCCAACATAGCAGTCTATTTTTATTTTTTTATTTTCAATATTATCCCTATATCCTCACCTAATAAAATGTAGAAGAAAAATAAATAAATAATATATATAATTGTTGAAAAAATAGAGATCATGTTAAAAGATACAATGATAGTTATAGATGATATAGAAATATGAACTGAATCTAGACCTTTTCGTTCAAGGGTATTATTGTCTTTTAAATAATTACTTTACTTACATCCGCACTTAACTATGCTTTCTTAACGGCTGAGCATCTTCTTCTTCCTTTATTTATTTATTTATTATTTATTTGTGCATGAATATATAGACCTATTTCTAAAAAAAAAAAAAAAATTGCTCATGGTAACGGTGATAAATTTTTGAAAATTAAATTTATAAATTGGTATGACCAGCTGGAAACACGTCAGCTTTGCCATCCCAATTTAAGTCAAAAGGATATTACCACGTCTTAAAACAATAAAATTATATCATTAATCAAATTAATAATATTTTCTTAAACTCTTTTTTATTTTTATTTCTTTTTATAAAAGGAAGTTTCTTTCATCATGGATTGACATTAGACAATTTCGTTTTCTTTTTTTAATTATTATTATTTTAAAAATAGATATTTTTTATGTATAATGTTGTTTACAAAATCAAACTTAACATTAGATTTTATTATTAAGCATTTTTAGTAAATAAAAGCCAACCCCATGCATACCACATGGGACATGAGGGGAGTGAATCCAAACACATAAATAAGAGAATCTGGATCATCACCCTGTCGGGGTAGCACAGAGTGCTCCCCGACGGGTTCCTGACCACACAAAACGTGGGGCCCACGGGTAAAATGAAATTTTTTTTTTTTGTGTTTTTCCAAAAAGTGTTTTCACCGTGGGCCCCACTGCTTTGTGTGGTCAGAAACTGTCGGGGGAGCTGATCCGGACTCTAAATAAGATAGGAAAATGACAGGGAAAGAAAACGAGATCCCCAACTAAGTTTATGGACCGTCCATTTAGTATTTTCTTTTGGGATCGTTAGTTAGGTGGAACAAAAGTCAAATATAGAAACAAATTGATGGGCTGGGCTGGATTGGACTGATTGGATATCCTTATTTATCGTTTCCAATTTCGACAAAAAGACAGCTGAGCTGAGAGATTGTAATTTTGCTTAGGTAAATGCGCATGACCGTCAAAAGAGATTTTAGCCGGTCCAAACGGTCGAAATTTACTTTCGATTGTTGAATTTGAAACGATTAATTGCCCGAAATGCTTTGCTTAACCATCCTGCGCATTAACTGAAGCAAAGTCCCAGGAACTAAGAATTTTGGATTTCTGTTTGAAAAATCCTTGATGATTCTTAAACATTTTTTTGTTCTTTAGCCATTAGTGTGATCTTTAAAGAACCTTCGGAGAAGCTGAGCACATTTCTAATATCTCATGTTGCTTTCCCACCCTTCATTTCTTTATTCCAAGAGCCAAATCTGCCAAACAACCTTCACCTACCAGCCTTAATGAATGCTCTGTTTGGTTGTGAGGAAATGAAATATATATGAATTCTTGATAAGTGGAGCATATGATACATGAGATCTTTAGAATTTTCTTGATCTTATCCAAAATTAATGTATGTGGGTTGTATGGTTTTTGTGGTCTATGGGTTGAAATTACTAAATAAATGATCTCCTTATCTATGGGTTGTTGGTGCCCACTTCTCTTCTTATGCCCAAGTCTTTTCTCCTATTTTGTTAATAAAATAAGATGATTAATCTTTTTAAAAGTTTTGTTAGAAAAAAATATATATACGAAACCAATTTGTTTCTTTACTAGGTTAATTATAAGATAATAAGACGATATATTGTATTATCCTACCTATTATAATCATCTTTAATTCAATTGTATAAAATTCAACTATAAAATATATATATTTTTATTTATTTATTTATTTATTTAAACTTAAAATGATAGATAGTGTTGGAAAACTTCTCATATTTCAACTCTAAAATATTGATTGTTGTCCATGTTGGACAATTAATGTTAAATTAATTTTAAAAATAATATAAAAATTAATGACTTCAATCAAATATCCAAAATGGATTACCTGTATGAAATCATATATGACACAAACATAAAAATGCACAACTTTCAATGGTTATTTTATTTTATTTTTTATTTTTTATTACTAAACGCAGACAAAGAAATTCATTGAGAGAAACAAGTCTGGGGAAATTCTCCCAGTAGGAATAGAGTACAAAGGATCAAGACCTCGTGGTGGCTGCATCCATCAAACTTTAGAAATATTCAAATAAACGATCACCTCTAACTAATAGATCGGCAGAAACATTGTCTGATCTCGAAATATGAACTATCACACAAGTATCAAACTCGAGCAAAAAGTTCTTAATAAGCTGAACCAAATTTAAACAATTTCAATCCAAAGAACTAGGTGCACCATGTAAACTGGAGACTGCAGCCTCACAATCAGAAAAAAGCTTGATATTCTTTATCCCTATAGTGAAAGCAAGTTGAAGGATATCATATATCACTTCCAGCTCCGCCTGCGGTGCAGATAGAGCCCGACCTGCTTTCATATAAGCAGCTATAAAAGACCCAAAGGATGTCTTGATAATTCCTCCACTACCACTACAAGAAGTTGTTGCATCCCATGAACCATCTGAAAAAACTTGAGGGAATAGTGATTTCATATTTCTTGTATATATGTGCAGCACAGCTACTTGCAGTGTTCTATTTTTCATTATTAACCTTTTAAAATCAATCGTAATCAAAGACTCTTTAATTAAATAAAAAGAATGCAACTAGTCAAGTGGCATCAGCTTCAAGACAAAAGAGGGCATGAAAATTGGAACCATAGTAATGTTTCCTTGTAAAATTAAAATTGCATCAATATTATTTGACATCTTGATGTAGATGTTTCTCAATCAAACAATAATCACTTACCCAAAAAATTATTTGAAAGTGATTTTTACCATTATTTCATCATTAAGAAATGTCATTATCTTTAATGTTTTTCATGTAAAAATCTGAATTATTTTAATTTATTCAAATTCAAACCAAATAATTATATGGCCAATGCAGGGTATCAATAAGAGAAGGGAAAAAAAACCCTGTAAAATTACTTCACATCCTATAACTTCTCCAGATTTGTGATCAAACAAAGTCTTATGATCATGAATAGTTACTACTAATCCTATAAATATTGAATTGAGAGTTTCAAGCAAACCCACTAATTTATCCAAAAATACCCAACTCAAGGTGCCCTGTTTTCCAAATTATGTTCTCTGCAAACTTTGCCCAAAGCACTTAAAATTCAGGAAATCTCCCTATCTAGAGTTCACCATCCTTTTGTTTAGTTGTTTTCAATGCATCAGCTTTCTAGGTTGGTGGCTGAGTTTTCCTTTTGGGTCAGCATCAGCTGCTCTTGTTTCCATACCCTCTTGGCCTTACACATTTCACTTTCATCCTTGAAGCCTTAACCAATGGATGAGCTGCTGCTTTGTCATTGTTAGGAAGATATGAGACAAAGCCACCTAAAAAGAAAGAAAGAAAGATGGAAAGGTGAAAAGGATTTAATGATTTTAACATGTCTCTTGAAACTTGAAATCCACTTGCATGAATGAATACAGAATCTACAAACAAACCAAACATTTTTTTATTATTATATAAAAGGCAGAACCCACATAGATCCACCGATCACTGGTTCCTTGTCTTCTTCTCAGGGGAGAACGGTGCTGATCCACAAAACCCATCACTGGTTCTGCTAAATTCAGGGTGGACACCCACACTGGCACACACCACATTCATGGAATATGTCTTAAGTTTTGATGAGCAGCAGCCATAAGTATTACTTGTTAGTGTTTTTGAACACAGGGTTCCAGTTTGTATAACTGAGAAACGTGGTCTGTCAAATGTTTCTTTGTTGATCAAGCAAGAAGAACAGATAAACAAACCATCTTAGTCAAGTTCACCACCTCCATGGCTCCATGCTTGACACCCTTACCAAACTCGTCTTTCTTGTTCTAATCCCAATTTAGGGGAAGATGACTCATGTCCTTTCACCACATGATCCCCTTTAATCTTTCCAAGTCTGAGACAGGAAACAACTAATAAACAGATAGTGAATGAGTCAAGAATCAATCCTATTCACCTTGTCAGATTCGTGTTCTTTAAATAAGATATTGATTTAGGCTGATTCAGCCTAAGATTTGCAGAATTTTATAGGTTAGGAACCTAACCTAGCCCAAGATTCGGACAATCTTGTAGGTTATATGGTAAACGAGTTTCTTGTGTGTGGGTGGCTATAAGCAGCAATTTATTATAATTGTTACCACTAAAGAAGAATCCAGCAATCTTTTTTCCTGCTGACATATGGCCATTTTGGGACCTTGTTTAAGGGAAATTGCTTGGGACGCTGCGCAATTAATGGCAGCACTGCAGCGAAGGACTGTCCATTTTCGAAAAATATGTTTTCACATTTTTGAGAAACGGACGGTCGAGATCTGGGCATTAATTTCCCAACACTAAAGTTGAACTTTTGCTTCAATCCTGTGCATTTAATGTGCAAGACTGTCAAACGAAACACTTTGGTCCATCATATCGAAATCTTGACCATTGAAATTCAACGGTCGCAAATGAAACCTCGACCGAAATTTTGACCGTCAAGTGCACTAAATACACATAACTGAAGCAATTTCAGGCTCTGTCTTCCAGAATAATGATCTTTTTGGTAGATATTGTAGAGAATATTTTGTGCAGATCCCCCACATTTGGATGAAGCTGTTAGTTGGTGATGCTTGAAATTGTTTTTTTCAGTCTGTAAAGCTTATACATTTTAATCTTCGACCAGCCTATCTGGACAATAGATCTAGTGTGGAATTTAAACCTACGAGATAGCTTCAGGCTTTGGGTTATTTCTTCTTTTTCCTTTCATTTATTTTCACTTTCCTTTCTGTTTAGCTTTGACTGTACAAAACATAAAGTTTCTTTCAACATCTCAAAGTTAACAGTGAACAGAGAAAGTGGCAAAAAACAAAAGATCTTTGAAATTTACACATGATTTAGATTCAGAAAAATCAAAAGCAGGAGTCCACATGATCTTAAATTTTATTTATTTATTTATTTTTTTTTTTTTTTTTGAACAGCACATGATCTAGATCAAACAGAGAAGCTGGTGGAGCATATGATCACATTTCCTAGTAGTTAAATTTTATTAAACCTGATTACCCTAAGAGCAGGCACAAGCAACTATATGTTGACTAAATATCAAAAGTATTCATCTTAACAGAAAATAATGATTCAGTTCCACAATAAATATGGGCAGAAGGTTGCTGCAGTTTGGAATAATGGAATCTAGCTTTCTTCTAAACATTGAGAAATATCACTGTTCTGTCCAAATATATCTGGAATCCCATCCCATTTTCCCTTCTCCCTCGTTTCCCAATATCCACCTGAATAACGATAACAGCCATCCTCATCCTTCCTGAACCATCTCGGCTGCCATCCTCTCTCCTGTAATTTCCTTGCCTGTGTGCCACAAATTACACAAAATGAGTAGCTGTAGATAGTTTTTTGAAGATTGCCCAAAAAAGAGAGTTCTTGGAAGGAGAAGGTTAAAAAATAAAAAGAAAGTAATGTTTAGCCAGTCTTTCTGATTATTAACAGATAGCTGCATCAGGATTGTATTGTAAGTCATGCTTGGGTCTAGTCGATTTCTTAGTTCAATTGTTTATCACAGAAGAGTGGGCTAAGGTACTTCTGTGCCCATCCATACATGGGACAGGCAACTTCAACAATGGAAGGAGTTGAAAACTGTCCGGAAATTCAGTAGCATTCTGAATATAAAATCATCTCATGCAAAGTTGGTCTTAGGGTAAAAATATCAAAAGCAATAGTCACACATGAAACGATGAAAAAAAGGAGGGAAAAGAAAAGAGAAGGGAGGAGCAGGGTTTTTTTTTTTTTTTTTTTTTTGGGGGGGGGGGGGGGGGGGTTGGCAGTGCATTTTCAAAAAAAGGCTTCAGCAGATCTCAATTAGAAAAAGAACTTCCTTCAGCAGATCTCAATTAGAAAAAGAACTTCAGCAGTGAACAATGGCGAACATCCGCTCGCTGCATTCCAGCAATGAATCACTTCCACAGCCTCCCAACAAGTGGGATCTTGAGCTGACTGAAAATAGAATGTATTTGAACATAACAAAATTTTAAATAACACAAGTACGCTAGACTATTTTGTTCACTACTTACTAAATCAAACTCTAAAGCATGAAAGGCATGCTTCACTTGATTTCACAATAGCTAAGTTAATGTTTTCACCAATTTTATATATATATATATATATATATATATATATATATATATATATATATATATATATATATATATATAATGTGTGTGTGTGTATTGAAAGAGTATGGTTTGTTTATGGTGATCCCAAACCTGAGAATGGTATAGAAGATTAAAAGAATAATGAATAGTGGTGAATGTGTCCCTGCTACTCTATGCCAGCAAGATAAGAAAACTTGTGATCAAAGATGCAACAAGCGCAGGATCATAGAACTAAACATTGTAAAAGCATGTTAACGAAAGAACATTAGGGATATACAGTATCGTGCTTTATTCTTATATAATTTGTTGAAGATTTGGAAGCGTACATGAATGTGACTCATGATGTTAAGATGAAAAGCAGTGCAAGACAACCAGGAGGAAGATTAGAATGAAATTGATGATGACTAGAACCAGCTAGGTCAAGGCTGTCAGATTAGTGTACTGGCATGGCAATGCTGATGCCACTTTTTTCCCCCTCCTCTTCATTATAAATGCAAAGCATTGGTGTAGAATATCTAAACATAATTATGGCAGCAAATATAGCACTTGAGATTTTTTTAAAAAAAAATTATCTTCTTTCAAGCATAACTATCTGAGATTTGATTATGAAACTCACAGTAAGCACATACAGGAGGCAGAAATACTCATATCACCTTTTTATTCAAGATACAGAAATATGATTGAAGTGGGTGCGAATAAAGTCAAATTTTGTTTTCTTTTTCTTATGGGAACTTGATTCATACACACTAGTTTCATTTCTGGACACAGACCCCTAGTTCCCTGCTCACATGTCAACCAGGAGCCCAATGAGAGTTTTCCAAGAGGAAAATAAAGCTTTGAAATTCAAGGGTATAGGAGAATGCACTGTAATGGTCAGAGTCCCGTAGCTGTACACTGGCATACATGAGGAAGCATGCCAACGTACTAATGATCAAACTAGGCCCTGCAGCTATAAATGTGGCTACCAGACTATGATCTATCCATCAAACATTCAGAATAGCTGCACCATCTATAAAGTGAACATTTAGAGTGCGCATATAGGAAAGGTTCTTAAAACAGCCACATAAGAACCATTTTCCTTTCTTTCTTTCATTTTTGTGGGGAAGGTGGGGGGAAGCATAGGTGAAATTGGAGACTTCTTTTACACCTTAATGCTAGAGGAGTACCTCCAGCATTAAACCCTAGTTGCAAACTTATTTAGGTTACCAAAGTCATGGCTACCATCAACAATCTTTACTTCTGCAGATAAGCAGATCCATGCTAAGCTGAAAAAAACGCATCAGAGAGTTACCTGTCTATTAGCATGGAAAAACGCATCAGAGAGTTACCTGTCTCTGTGACTGCTCAAGCCTAAGCTTCTCTTCATTTGCCAGTTCATATTCCCCATTCTCTAAATGTCTCTGGTCCGGTCTGAGTCTCGAATCAGTCGGAGGCAACTTTTCACTTAGGCCAGATGTCAACTCATTCAAGGAAATTGCAAAAGGAGTGAAGTTGTATCGTGTCTGGTTAACAGATTTGTCTCGTTCCCACAGTAGCACAGCTTCTGACATGGGATCATACCCTTTTGGCTTTGTAGTTGGATCCCCCAATACATAATACATTGCTTCATCCCACTTCCCAATCAACATTGCCACCTTTTGTCCAGTCCTGTTATCTTGCACAAATCCTTGCACCTGCATGTTCACAGTTGTATCTTGAGTTATTTCTCTTAAGCTTCACAACATGACCGTCGTGACAGATTTTCCAGTAAGCAAACTTGTTCCACCAAGCAAGTATAAACTGTAAAGTTATCCAGAATATATCGCTGGACTAATTATCATGTGATCCAACCCCATTAAAACAATTGGTATACATAAGGAAGCAATAACCAAATGCCATAATTGGAAACTCATTCTGAGCTCATAGGTTGACTTATACCAGCAATAGAAATCCTGGTTTTATATTCAGAAAATGGACGAATTAACAAATTGTTAGTGAATCATGATAATCTGACAGACAATAAAATAAATTTGTCCAGGACTACACCTTAGTTATAAAAATAATAATAAAACAATAATAATAATAATAATTAATAAATAAATAAACAAAAATTCTAAGAGGGTCATAGTGTATACAGCCCTGCAGAGACTCAGAGAGGCTGTTCTAGATTTGCATCATTGACCATAAGGTCACTATAGAGCAACCTTACCATTGCAACAAGGCATCTTCACCATGTAAATGGAAAATGTAGGGCATAAATTTAATTAGACATCAATTCATGTTAAAAAGGTTACTTTCAGCTTTGGTAAGGGGATAAAACCAATGTGAGATGTCTTAAAAAGCAGAGTACGAATCAGTTACATATCAATAAATCTAATACCACTGCTTTTCCCGGACTAGTGAAATTATACCCACATAACCATGATTGAAGACCAGCTGTCAAACTTATTAGGAAAGTACTTCCCAATAACCATTCACCTACCACTACCAGTTGTATGATATATCATTACAGCAGCAAACAATGTTTAAATGACAATTATCCTCACTGGATGCTCTCAACCACCTAAGCAGTTGAGTTCTGGTTGGCTATCCTAGCCGCCCAAAACCAAAAGCAATATGAACCAGAATCAGTTCTGAATTTTTTTTTAATATGGAATAACTTGAATGCGGATGAGTTCTACTGCACTGTCCCTTGCTCACATCAAATGTCAACCCAAATGCTAAGTGAGGTAAAGGTTTAAAAGATTTAGGGGTTAAAAGGGTACACAGAGATCCATGCCAACAAAGTCACAGACGTTATTAGTTTGTGTTAAACCCTAAAATTTGGCGTGTCAGTAACTTTATAATCTTAACCTTGTCCTCTCTGCTAATTTCAGAATAGACGTGTCAACCATCCAGGTGGCACAATAAGAGAGGCACAACACAAAGCCCATCCTGATTGGGCCTCACAAAAGAATTATCATATCAGCGTTACTTGTATCCAAGGGCAGGAAGTGTTCCCAGATGAGAGCTTTACTAGGTGTAGAATCCAGGTTGGGGATATAATATTGAACTCTCCTACGATAAGCTGCTTAATAGTTAATAATCAAGTACCTGGTGAGGTGTTCGATCAATGATAGATTGCTCCTTGAACTTGAGCTTGCAGGAGTAATTGCCACTGCCCTTAATACGCATGGTTCCATAGTGGTCACAGTAGATTTTACCAAGTATGATGTTGTATATAGAAGTGGTGACCTTGCTCCACTGATATGTTTCCCCATCTTCAAACTGAAGGGTAAGGACTCCAACAGGATCAAGCTGGATTGAGCGGCCCCAGAACTTGCCTTTTAGATTAGAGTCTGCCCAGAATTTCCAGCCTCTGCCATCGCAGTGGCAAGCAACAATCATCGGGTGGTGACTCACCTGAAACATAGCCACTTCATCAAATTACCACAGATGCTATTTGCAAGAAAAAAAGATTCTCACGTAGACAAGATATGATTGTATTCCTGGTCTCACACAGAAATGGCTCAGCAACAATTTCTTACTTACTAGAGCAAAGGACAGCACTACTAAATGAAAAGAACATACTAAAGAAGAAGAGGCAAAAAAATTTGATAAGCACTTGGATATTTTACATTATCTGTTTCAGTAGAAGTAGAGTAACTTGATAAATCACTCGAAAGGAAGAAATCTACAGAAGGTCAAATGAATTGAGAAAGGGAAGTAAACCTTTTCAGAGAAGAAGCGGAGTCCTTTGTCTGGATAGTCAGCCTCATATGTCTCTCCTAGCAAAGGGTTAAAAGGCTTACACTGCCGACCTTCTGTTGAAGCATAGCCAGAGACAGCAAAAGCCGCAACGTTCAGAATCCTCATCAAACTATTCTCCTGAAAGACATAAAACCAACTGAAACCTCAGTCATGGCATTCAACTAGAGGCAGCCATGACCCATCTCGCCCAATGTTACAATGATCTTACAAAGAAATAACAAATATTCTTGAACAACAATTATCTGCAAATTCTACTACCATAAGTTGAATTTGTAATCCAAATTCCAAATCATACCATGAAAAACCAAGAAGAGATGAAATGGTTAGAATCTCAGTATTAGATATCAAAAAATTTATGCACAAAATTAAAGGATGCCAAATCACAGATGCGTATCCAGTGCATGAGGCTTCCACCAGGGTGTGGTCTGGGGAGGATCATAATGTAAGCAGCTTTACACCTGCTTTTGCAGAGAGGCTTTGGAAACTTGAACCAGGGACCACAATACCTAATCCCAAAGGTTATGAAGAAAAAAGGACTGTAAGCTAGCACACATCCAGCTCTTGCATTGTCCCAAAAGATTTCTTTTTTCTTTTCTTTTTTGGGCACAATGAGGTGACTCCTAGAGTCAAACCCATATCTTCATGCTGGAAACCCAATCTTTTACCAAAGCACCCCTCTATCAAGAAAATGTATACACAAAAGGTAACCGAGAAGAAAGAGACTGAGGGTCCTTACAGGTGAAAGGTGGTGGATACTATAATAACTAATAAGGCTGCAGATGGTTAATGTACTCTATATAGTTCTAATCTCACGCAGGATATTTGGAATGGAGACCAGCAGAACTCCACAAATTAGAGCCACAATGAGACTGCTAAGCACTACATACATGTTGACACTGCTGCCCAAACAAAAACTATTTCCATGGTACATGAAACACCAGCATCAGAACATCAAATAGGCCACAGAAGAAAATTATGCAAATCCATGTGCAATACAAATGCATGCCTAGCCCCCTGTATGCTTAAAACAATTATTTTGTCCTCTTCATATCGCTAAAATAACTAAGTGATTATTCGGAAAATATAAAAACAATTATTAAACAAGCCAAGAATATGTAGAAAATATAATATAAATTAATTAGTTATAAAAACATCCAGAATTGATCTCCTCCCTAATGAAAAACCAAGAAACAACTCAGGCTTATCCCAACTAAATGGATCAACAACAATAAGGATTGTTGCCTCCGATCAGCACTATTCCAAGTCAAACTTGATATGCAGTCTATACCATGCATGTCTTTCCTCACCTCCTCCCCTATGGCCATTTTAGGTCTGCTCCAGGCTCTTTTTGTTCCTTCAATCTGAATCAAATCTGGACTGAAGCATCCAAAGGCCTCCTTTGAACTAGGCCATACCACTTCAAACAACTTTCTTATAGCTTATCATGTACTAGAGCTACTCTCATGTTAGCTCTAATACAAATTTGCTGTATGATATGTTTCAAAGTACTTGAAATTGAAGATGCTGAAGGGTATCGAGTTTATCAGTTCAGCATGAATACAAATGCACAAGTTTCATTGAATGTAATCTGCCTGGTCCTGGTTATCTAGTCAATAACAAAGAAACCCTAAAAAGGAGAAACCAACACTTCATTTATATATTCACTTCCCAAACCAAGGGTCAGAAAATAATGAAACGGTCAATTATCCACCAAATAATGAATGCAAGGTCTACCTGCTTCTATTTCTAGATATCTATTACCTTCCTTTTATGATTGCAACAATCGACATTCTTCACGTTTTACACCACCATGCATTCATGGTATTTAGAATAAAATAAAAGCTGCATCTTGGCCAGTGAATGTCTATTTTCATATTATGAACAAGAAGAGATTTGTGGTTAGCAAGTGTTTGGCAATGGTTAGGGTTACACCATAAGGATGGAGGTTATGGCTTGAAACATGGACACGGCCTCTCCATGAGATGGGGCAAGGCTGTGTAAATTTTTTCCCCTCTGAGACCCTGCAGTAGCAGGAGCTTTATGTGCTCAAACGCTCTTTTTAACCAGAAGGGGAGGAAGAACAAGGGAGTTACTGCTCAAAAAGCCTTGTCGACCAGCGACTATGACAAAATGCAATTGTTAGTTTGGAATATAGAAAATCACGCAACTCAGTAGCCAGTAGTAGGTGTAATCATTTGCAACAAATTTCAGCAAAAAGAGTCTGTCATCAATGTCTCCACTGAGATGAAATATACATCGAAAAAAGGTAAACAGTAAAAAAAAAATTGCAAGGGTACATCAGGGCTGATATGCTCGACTTAAGACTATATAACACACTCAAAAGCATTGGGGGGGGGGGGGGGGGGACTACAATAAATAACAAAGAAATTGTGAAAACCAAAGGTCACATGTACAATGAATGCTTAGGCCAAAATACTAACTACCTGTATTAAAATGAAACAAGCAGATCATGCTTTAAGTAACTGCTTTGCCACAAAGAAAGCACAGCTGAGGACCTGACCTGGTTGCCCCATTCCAATGCTCGATCAACCAGGTAAGAATACTCCAAATCCTCAAAGCACTTTTGCAAAGAAGAAAGTGGTTCATTGAAGTAGACAGGAAGGCAAACTCCAGATAGATCTTTTCCAATGTTTTCTTTGATTATCGACCACAGGCCAACAGGCTTCTCTTTTTCTTTCGGTTCCGGCAACCTGTCCCTTCTTTTCACATAGGGGTATTCAATGGTCTTGATCTCAACATCAACCTCAGATGTATGTTCTAGAAAGCAGAAATCCTTATCATATGTCAAATTACAAGCTTTCCCCATATTCTCTCTACTACGATAGGATGCACTTCTTAGAGACTCCGAAGACAGGAAATCCCTTGTATCAAAATATATTCCATCATCTTCATCTGTTTCAGCATCTACACCATCTTGACTCTCATTATCAGGATCAAAATCACTTAAACTACATTCTGACATGATCGAATGGAAATCTGTGGCATTCACAAGGAGGTAGAGAATTAGGAAAATCATTAAACTTCCAAGAATTTTAAGCAGAATTTCAACATGTATTTTCCAAGCAGATTTCCAGCAATTGATGACAAAAACATTTTCATCCTAAATCCATCTGAGTGAATTGATGAGCATGAACTTATGGAAGGGTGATAGACTTCACAAAAAAGATCTTTATGGGCAATCCTAAAACCCCTCCATGTGGACTGGCACTGGCAAGGATAACCATGAACTTATGGTAGCAGGATGGGCCTAAGAAAATCAAAACCTCCCATTCCATGTAGAATGAAGCCTATGTTATCTGTTGCTTCTTTGAAAAACTAATACCATCTGTCCCACAAAGAATCTCAAGTTTGACAATTCTTGCATTTTAAGGAGAATAGTTACTTAAAAATATTTTCTAATCTTACGAAAATGTGCTTCATACGTTTCCTTCAACTCCACTAAATTCTCCTTCCTCTCTCCTATTTGCTGCATAAGGTTTTAGTAGAGGCATAAAGTAGCAGTTCAGCACTACATGTTATGGGTAATATGGAGGAGAAATTAAACGTCCAAACTACCACTCATACACACCAAACTGTCCTTAAACGGTGGTTTCAAATTTCTCTAAATAATTATCAAATTTGCAAGAGGAAAAAAAGGGCATACCCAGTGCCGAAGCTCCCACACTGTGGGGTCTGGGGAAGGGACTTTCTAGGCAGCCTTACACCCCTGCTTTTTGCAGAGAGGCTGATTCGAACCCGCAACCTCCAGCACACAATGGAGAGACTCCACCATTGGGCCAGGCCCGCCCTTCTATCAAATTTGCAAGAGGAAAGAACTTAAAATAGCATCCTGACATTTTTTTATCTGATCACCAGCAACAATGATCTAGTAGCAGAATTCTCAGATAAAGGGATAATCATGCACCCATAAAAGAAAAGAATTTTGACCGAAAGCTGGCTCAGCACAATGGTTCATTCTGTCTAAATCCATCCTTACCCTCAAAATAACATGAACTTGAAGCACCAACCAGTTTGAAAAGTTGATGAACAAATTGTTAACATATCACTGCTGAAATAAAAGAAAGGATGGCAAAGCATGCAATTGATATTTAAAAGCATCACTGACCACTAAATCTTCCATTTCCTTGTCCAAAGTATGATTCTCGCTCCTTTGTTTCATCCACTACAGTTCTTTCCAGCTCTACTTTTTCTGTCTGCCAAAAAAAGGACAAAAATGAGTCCCTCCATACAGGCATACAGCAGCTCTTATATATTCTGCTTTGGTAGGATCTCAAAAGAAAAATCAGAGATACAATCCAGTGCGAAAATGTCAAAATACATTATACAACCAGAAACATCAACATTTTCAAAACCAGCTCACCATTTCTAAAAAAGTATAATGAAGATGGAAGAACTGCAAACTTCTCAATATTTTGCAAACGTGTGTTATGCATGCCAACAACTCATGTCTTCATACAATATGCATTTTCAAGTTTGCGATTAGGCCTTTCATCTAATTTTTATATTACAGAATTGGAAAATTGTATCGCACTCATCCACTTTCCTCGAGTTGGGAAATTGAAAGTTCGGTTGAATTTTGGAGAGTTTCTGTGAAGCACAGCAACATGATAGGGGAATGAAATATGATCCAGCAGACATGAGGGACATTTTTAAAAAGATAGCAGCTAATCAGATCTGTCACTCGACATATTAGAGGCATAAAATGTGCCTAAATGTCAAGACATAGAAAGTCATCAGATTATCCCCATGCTGACTAACAAGGACTAGCAGTCCATTCAGAGAGCAGCAGAACATGATAACTGTGTACACCTGGTGCAACGGTAAGGGTTGGTAAATTGTGGCAAAGTGGTCATGGGTTTGAATCTATAAACAGCTACTTTCGGAAAACAGGGGTAAGGCTGCAAAAGTACAATCCTCCCCAGAACCAGCAAGGGGTGGGGCCTTGTGGACTGCATACACCCTTTTCAGACTCCAGAAGAACAACACATTTCACTACAGCAGAATAGCAGAGATCTCTCACATTAGGATTGCTTACAGATCCATTGGTCTTCACTGATGGATGAGGATGATTCTAGATTTGCACTGGGTGGTTATCATTGAATGTTGACAAAAATATACAAACAAATCAATGAACAAGTAAACAGACTAAGCACTCAGACATGTCAGATGGACATGAGTTGAAATGCCTGAATAGATTTAGTCAACCAATTGACTGGTTTGTAATCAAATAGAACCAATCTGAATACAATCCGGTAGTCTTCTATCAGACAAGAATGTAATATTAATGTTCTCATAATGGATCTCGACATTCCTTGTTTCCTCCTCCTACAGTACTAATGCGTCCAAAGAACAAAATGAGCAGTGAAAGAGAAATACCTCTAATTGTCTCAAAGTGTCTAGGATGATAACATGTTTATGTTGAAGAGCCTTTAACTGATTTTGCAACTGCGAGAGTTCAGAAAGCATGATAGATTCACAGTCCTTGATGACTGCTTCATTCAGCCCTTCCTGCAGTAACCGTGATCTTAGCTTCTCAGTTGAAACAACAATATCTTCAGAGGTTGAAAAGTCACTGCTTGTCAGAACTCTGGGAAAACGATCTTTGGCAGCCACAAGTGCCTCGATCCACGTGGCCCTGTCCTCTCTTGACGAACACCGCAAATGAAGAGTTTTGGTGCCTGAGAATATGGAAAGCCTTCTATCATCTGACTTACTTGCACGAATTGAAGATACCTGCATGGTGTATTATTTAAGTCTTACAGACTACACAGAGTATAAGTGTCAAAAATAAAAGAAATGCAAATGTATAAAATCAAACATGCCTGATATTTCCAAACCCCATCCACTTAACTCCTATAATTCATAACTGCATTAATCATACTCCAATAGCCTTTTCTCCAGTATTTGCCTCTCTTTGCTTCCCAAGTTTCACTTGAAGGATCGCCAACATCAGGCAAAATAAAATCCCTTTTATAGTTTATCTTACTCACAAATATTAAAATCGAACATCTATAATATTTTGCAGCAGAAAAATGGTTGCTACTCTCTTGTGTATGCAACCAACAGATATGTTGAGCCAAACAGAAACATTACAAATCTATAGTACATACAACCTTTGGCGTCTCTTTCCAACAACCCAGAAATATAACAAGGGGAGACTATTTCAATAAGATGAAGTCTAATTTATCTTTTCAAAGTTGGATTTTAATATTTGGATGGCAAGGACCAGGTACAAAATACCTCTCAAAACAAGGACCAAGAGATAAAGATCAAAGAGGAATTGGCCTCTGCAAATCCAGATTACGTCCTAACCCAACATAAGCTTTACCAGATGAACCTCAGCAAATCCCAATAAAATATGGTCTTAACACTATTCCTCAATTCCTTGCTCAGAGGTCGGCACACTTCTGGCACGGCAGTGGCAGCCTCCTGTATAGAGGCAGTGAGACCAAGGAGGTCTCAGGTTTGAGCATCCATCCCTCCACACCTTTCCCCCTCCCCCACTCCCCGCCCTTATGATTGGGTTGATGATGACCAAAAAAATCCTTGCTCAGAGAATGTACTTTTTCCTTTCTTTTTTTCATTTTTTTGGTGAGGGTGAGCACATTTTTTTTCCTTTTCCAACAAACATTGTCTTGCATATTTGCATTGGTTTGATAGCTGTACAATTCCCATATGCCAAATCTGCCTCAGTTTCATTCTCCATCAAGCACACGTCAAGAAATTATCAAATGGAAAAATTTAAGAATAAAATAAAACATATCATAATGCACACAAGCTGAAACCCACTTAGCAGAGAGGTTGTTTCCTGTCTTGAACCTGCAACAACCTTAACCATACTTGTCACGGCAGCACCCTGGCATCCAGGTGCTTTGGTCGGTATGGGCACCTTGATTGCCTAGGTGGGCGCTTGGATGTCTTGCTCACCTAGTTAGTGTTGCCTTGTATGTTAGCCCTTGCATAGGTGTTGTGACAGCTATGACCCTCACATTATTCCCAGGCACATCCCTAAATGATTATATTTTACAGAATTAGCAAAAGTATTCAATGAGAAATTCCAACATGCTCCCATGATAGACTTACTTATTCTACTAATCGTTTAATGTTAAACCCATGTCAATGCTCATAGCAAATTCATATATCTAGATATCATCTAAAGATAATGGATATCCAACACCCACCCACAAAAAAAAAAAAAAGAAGCAAAAAATAAGGAAAAATATGAAGTGAGGCACATGCACATAAAGTAGCATTAGGAAAGAAAATTAAGGTAGAAGGAAATCCTCGTACGACTTCATCTTCTATCCTAAACTGTTTGGCCTTAATGCCTCGACTCTTTTTTTTTTTTTTTTTTTTACTCTCTTTTGTTGCAGGGGGTGGCCTTAATGCCTAAAGACGTGTATATTTTCTTTCTTATTTTTGATAAATTATCCAAACATATCAAGATAGTGACTACAAAACTTTAAATTTTGTATAATGAACTGGAAATCTATCAAGCTCCAGAACAAATCAAAAGAGACTCATCTTAAGTTTCTCCTACAAAGTAGAAACGGATTTCTTATTTTAGCTAATTTATACAGTATATATATTTTTTTCTCATTTCAAAAGAAAAAATCGTAAAAGAGAAAATGAAAAAATATATATATCAGACCTTCAAGTGAATCTCCCCGAACGGCTTCCACTGTTTCACGGATCCAAGGGAGGCACTTCCGGAGTTGCTCTTCCGCATATATCTCAACGAATCCTCTCCAATCACCTTAACTCCCTTCTCTCTTCCACTAATCGAGATTTTGTCCGGCCCATGTACCTTATAATAGGAAAGCACCCCATCCTCGAGCACAAACCACCTAGATCTCCATCCCTTCCCGTAATTTACCCACTTGTAAAGAATCCCAGCTACGCTGCCATTCGCAATGCTGCTAACGCAGCAGCCCTTGGAAAAATCTCTTCCTTCAGCCCCTTTCTCTTCCATCTCATGATTCGCCGTGACAGAGGTTGCATTATCAGAATCAGTACCCAAAGACGAAACTTGGGTAGACAAACTCTGTTTGTTCGAACCGAGTCCCACATTTCTAACAGAGCTATCTAACCCTACCGGTGGCTGTGTAGTGTGATTTGTTATTGCAGGGTTACCACGATCTCGATCGATCGAAACAGGAGCAATGCAGCAGAGAGGATTCATCTCAGCTAAAACAGATCAATTAATCGTGTAATCGAAACAGCAAAACAAAAACTTCTCCGGATCCTGTCTCATCTGATCGGATTTGCTCTGGAAATGCCGTTGCGGAAGAACACCGATCTCCAGTACATCTCAACATGCGATAAATCTTGGATTGAGGAAAGTAGAGATCGATATCTGTACTCTCTGCTGGAAAAAAATACCCGATCGGAGACGAAGAGAGTCAACCCAAGGAAATTTGTGGAAAATGACATAAGAACGCAACTGTGTGAACAAAAAGGAGTGGATCAGCACAGATGGGTTTGAAAGGAGAGAAGTGAAGGAGAAAGGTACAGCTATTATCCTCTGTTGTCACAGTCCATAGCAATTAAGCTTTGCAGTTGCAGACGATTAAGATGTGAGAGCTGCCGTAAAATCTCCATTAAAGCTGATCAGTGTGCTGCTGCAGTAGCAGTGCAGTGTGAACTTTGAAACTAGAAGGGAACGTAGAAGGTGAAGAGTCTGTGAGGCCAGTCACATAAAAATAATTGCTTAGAACAAAAATAAATAAAGTGTGGCGTGGGACCCCTACTGCCTGCTAGGTCCGCAATACTACTTTGTTTTGCTTAATTGGTGCTTTCAAGACACTGGGGTAACCATGGGGCATAGAGGAAGCGTAGGTTAAGCTTTTAAGCGCATTAATTTTCTGATTCGAAACGTAATGAGTGCGAAGATTGCTATGTGCGCATCAGGTAGGTGTGGGGCCAAAAGAGAATCAGGTACTTTAGTGGGGTAAAATCTTTTATGTGGTCCCTTCGAATCATATTTTGTAAAAAGGCATCTGATATACGGACCCGGCCTAAAACTATCGATTTTCTAACTACTGCAATTAAAGATCGATTTCGTCAATTCCGGTTGGAATCGGTTGGACCGGCCCATATCTCGATTCTTGGTTTTTTTTTTTGGGGAAATTTATCGATGGTGAGATTTTAAAAAATATTTACTTAATAAGATATTAAAAAAAAATTACTCAAAAATACTTTTGAAATTAATTATCAAATCTCGAATTTTGTGATCATTTTTTTTAGGAGGAGAATCAGGTAATTTTCTGTGCTCTCCCAACAGCTTTACAACCACAAACTATGTGGAAGCCCATAAATAATAAAATAATAAAATAACTTATTCTTTTTTAATTCATCTCTCTAATCCTTTGGAACCCCTGTAATTTAGAAGCACATCAGGGGAGTTGATCCAGACTCGTACTTTAGTAGGCCAAAATCTATTCAATGGTACCATTGAACTAGAGAAGTACACCAGGGGAGTTGATCCAAACTTGTACTTTTTTTTTTTTTTTGGTATAAAGATATACTAAGCAAACTGAGACACAAAGACTGGGGAAGGAACATGCTCCTTTAGCCAGCAAGTGGAAATTGGCCAATCCAACGCAGTCTCAAGCGTTAGGGCCGCCTGAGCCAAAGAGTGAGCCACAGTGTTGGCACTCCTTGGAATAAAAACAAAATCACAAGATATGGGTGCTTGAGCTAAATTCCTTATATCCGATATAACATTCATCAAGTATGCCGGAACCCGAAGCGATGGTTGGGATAGTAGTCGCACACGCAAGGCAATCGATTCAAAGTCACAGAAGCAACTTCAATACTTCCAAAGCCAATTAATCCCCAAGCTCTCCAACGCCCCGCCAAGACAGTGGCATAGATGTTGCCGCTATTGGGTCACCTCTCCAATCCCTTGCTATGAATCCAATCCCACTACTATTGTTTGTCCTTAGAGCTGCATCTGAGTTAATTTTGATGAAACCTCTGTCCGGTGGACTCCATGACAGCTTAACCCCTTGATCCCTGCTTTGAGTACCAACATGACCAATAATAGTTGGATTCAATGGTCCAATTGAACCAGACTTTGGAAGAAGGCATTTAATCCATATCTCTATTCTTGGATTTTCTTTAGGGCTTGTTTGGTTGCATGAATCATGAATCTGAGAATTATATCCGTTTGGTTGTAAAAATCTCTAAATCCATGAAATCTAGAGACTCACATTTTTACACTAAAAAACGTGAATCTGTAGATTTATGGGTAAGGGGTGAAATCCAGAGATTTCAAAAAAAGCTATACATTTTCACATTCACAAAAATCACGTCGATCAAATAGTTTTTTAGGATGAATACACAAATTTTATTCCACAACCAAACATCTAATTTTATAAATTATAACTCCATTGGATTTGAAATCTATAAATTTGAAATCTCTAGATATTTGAAATCTCCAAACTCATGTAACCAAAACAGGCCCTTAAAGTCTTATAATGAAACTCGAATGATAAGACACACTGAGAGTTACAAAACATAAGATGTTGACTCTAAAATTGTCAGAATATTGAAGGAATTGACAAATGACAAGTACTTCTCATAAATTTTTTTATATAAGACTTGAAGGTAATTTTGAAAGTTCATGGTAGAATATTAGTTAGACGGGAAAAAATTATCACGAAATTTAGAGTTCAGTAATCATTTTTAAAAATAGGATCTATGTGAGTAAAATATTTTTTTAAATATCTTATTAGGAATCTTTTTAAAATCTGATCATTTGGAAAAGAAAAGGAAAAAAAAAACTTTTCTTTTTTCTTTCTTGATCTGCTTCATCAACTCTAAGTCACATTAGATTGTCCTTTATCAAGATCCATAACAAATACATATTTCCGAAAGAAAACAATTAAATTTGGTTTGCAGCTAAATAATTTTATAGACATGCTTTTAGGTTTGAATATTACCATTGCAATTGTTGTAATTACTGTAGTTGTTTCTACCAAACAAAATTAAATTACTTTTTAGTTGTTGGGCCCATAATGGGAGACCCAACTCTTGTCTTTTTTTTTCTTTTTTTTTTTTTCCAAAAACTTTTGTCATTGTAAATAGATTTTTCTTTGTCATATTTAATGTAGTCTGTCGTATCTTTTTTGGTGAAATAATGTACTTTGTTGTATGTGGTGGTGTTTTTATATAAATGAGACGTTAAATCCAAAATTTTGAATATTGTTTGGTAAAAAAATCTTTAACTGACCCGGATGAACCTCATTAAAAAAATTAAAAAAATAAAAAAAAAAATTCACGGCCCCTTTAAGAATAATGTGAGATATGAAATGTCTATTTTTTCCTTCGGAGGATTGAACTTGAACTCTCCCTACAACCTTGATGAATATAGTATCGGATATCCGTCAGTTATCCATGGCCCCTATTTCATGTAATTTAGCTTTTATTCCAAGGAGTGCCAACTCTGTGGCTCACTCCCTGACCCAGGAATCCCTGTCGCATGAGGCTGCGATAGATTGGCCTATTTCCACTTGCTGGTTAAAGGACTCTATTCCTTCTCCAGCCCTTGTGCCTCTTTCTTCTTAATCAATGTTTCTACCCAAAAAAAAAAACTTGAACTCTCCACAAAAAAGCATTAGTCAATATTGAGTTAAACTTTGAGGGTGCCCATCATTATTTTATTATAATACTCATTTTTTAATGTAATATATTTGTCATTAGTGGTACACTTGATACTCCTAATGTATACAAGATTTTCAAACACATATTTTTGTATTTGTTATAACTGTTTTCTACCCATTTTATGTCTATTATGTCTATGTTTTGTAGTCAAATGGTATCGATGTAATTATATATTTGAAAAAGAAAGAAATAAAGAAAAAGAAAAAAACACTATGATGAACTAGTGATGAAAATTTCAACAAGCTGATTACTTGTATGCAAGGTTTAAAGTATCCCACGATACCATATGATACTAGCCGATACGTATCTATATTTGACCCAACTGATACGATACATCTCGATACATCTCTCTATTAAATTATATTAAAATACCTTAACTATGGCGATACAATACTCAATACAAGACTATACGTCTCTTAAAATCATCTGACCAATACGATACTCGATACCGATACTTTAAACCTTGCTTGTATGGAATAATGTCTGGCCAAACCGTGACGATAATAGTGTTGCTCTAATGGCGCATATCTGGAACATTGTTTCTAGATAAAATTCTTGCTGGTTTAGGGTTGTTAATTCCAAATGGCTTTAGGATAGTTTTATTTGGTCAATTATTTTTTCTTTTTTTGGTAACAAGTTTCATTAGACCGGGGCAAAAACCGAGGATATAGTTAAGGATAAAGGCCAAATTGTCGAGCCTACAATTGACAGCGCCTTCATGGCTAGGACATGAGCAATTACTATTTTAAAGGTCAACTCCTATCCACTCTCAGTTTTTTGGTTTCCTCAAATCTATCTCTAGCTTGAAAGAGAGGACGATCAAAAGCATTAGACCCCTCATTTATTCACTTACATTGAAAGGGATGGTATTTGTTTTTTCTATTATTTTTCCAAACATTTGCTTTGGTTTTACTTACATGAGAATAAACCCAAATATGCAGCGGATCAATATGCACAACTAATATCAATGTTAAGTTGGATACAAAATAAACTCTCAATAATTAATACAACAACTTAGAAATGAAACTCCCAAGAGATACAAAAATAACTCATGGCATAGCAAGAACAACAGCCATGAAATGATCTCACTTGATTCATATGCCACCTATGAGTCAACTAGCACTAGAAGGCCAGCCAAAAGCTAAGAAGCCTTCAAACAACTGATAAATCCACCACAAGAGCCTCAAACTAGAGGCAGTAGAGAGTCACGAATATGAAACCCTAAACCCTCATTTGGGGGTTTATAATTACAGCAAATGAAAAGACTAAAATGTCCATCAAGACACGTTAAACATAACACATATCTCTTATAAAATAGAATGACATAAATGCCCCTGCTATAGAGATATTCCAACAACCTAATAACAATCTCACAAACAAACAAAAAAACAAATCTAGCGCGATAATACTGAAGTGTTTGAGCTATTACCCTTGCCTAGGCAAAAAAAGATGGCCAATTGATATGATTCTCAAACTTATCACTTTCACATTAGAAACCCAAAATACATGTTTTGGCCACTTCAAATCACAAATCTTCCTTCATTTACCTAAGCGATGTGTAGAAATATAAGCAGGAAAATCTTTAATCTCCTACTAGAGGACCTATGTATGTGTAATCCACTATGTATAAAAAAATATATATGTAATCTAATCCCGAGGGTTGGTTTAATGGAAAAAGACAAATGCTTCCATATAAGAGGTCAAAGTTCTAATCTCTTTGAGGCCAGAGGTGATTTATGTCTATATTAATTATATAAAAATTCTCCAAAGATATAATTGAGGTGCACGTAAGAATAAGAAGAAGGAAGAAAGAAGGAAGAAAATGCATATGTGATATTATTATTTAATAACGGTTAGAAGGGGGAAGGAGAAAAGAAAACAAAGAAGGTGACGTTTGGAAGACAAGAAAAAGAAAAGCCAATGGTGTTATATATCGCTTTTGGCACATATCACAGATGTGAAAGTGAAACTACCCGCGGTTGTAGATTATTTTTTTTTTGGAATGAGGTTCATCCGGGCCAGCTTGCGCGCACCACGATTACATTCTCAAAGCGTTTTTTATATAATTAATATAGGCGAGGCTGTATTTTTAATATAATTAATATAGGCGAGGCTTCGCCCCTGGCCCCGAGAGAATTCGAACTCTGAGCCAACTGAGCCACCCCTCGGGGTTGCGTTTGTAGATTGTATGGGTCAGGAGACCCGTTATCGTCTGCATCCACAACGTGCCGCGCCGACGTGCTGTTCACCGGGAGCACCGACCGTTGTTTACAATGATATCAAATTATTACTGATCGGTTATTAAAATATAATTTTTTACAGTAACGATCACGGCACTACAGCTCACTGCCCAGCCATTAACCCACCCACGCATGACGCAAAGAAAGAAATAAACCTTCTTCACTAACAAGCTTTTTCTCTAGTCAAGAGGAGAGAGAAAGAGAGAGAGAGAAGAGAGAGAGAGAGAGCTTTGTTAATTTTCGATACTTCGCTAAGGAAGGAATCGTAATTCGTAGCCACAGTGATGATGTTCGTCTGCAAATCATACGTGCGTTGTTGAAATGGACGAAGGAACAATCCAATTGAAGCTACGAGGGTGTGCTTTGACTCGCCGCATTCGCTTGGTATCGACGTTGAGATCTTCTTCTTGCCATTTATCGAATCGATTAATACGATGGTAGCATGTCTTCTTAAACCCTACTTGGATCTCAGTTGCAGATCCACCTCTCTCATTTGCCGCTCTAATGGACGCCGCCGCATCTCGTCCCGCTGTTGTCATTGATAACGGCACTGGGTACGCTATTCTTCCACAGAAACCCCCTACTTTTCTTAATTTTGTTCTTTTTTTCTTCTTCTTCTTATACTTTTCGTTTCTGCAATTCAGCTATACAAAGATGGGATTTGCCGGTAACGTTGAACCGTGTTTCACCATTCCCACCGTGGTTGCCGTTAATGAATCATTTGCGAACCAATCGAGGAGTTCTGTAAAGGGTAGTAATTGGCTTGCGCAGCACAGCGCGGGCGTGATGGCTGATCTTGATTACTTCATTGGGGACGAAGCGACTGCTCGATCTCGATCAAGTTCTACTTACAATCTTCATTACCCGATTTGTCACGGTCAGGTGGAGGATTGGGATGCCATGGAGCGTTTCTGGCAACAGTGTATCTTCAATTACTTGCGTTGTGACCCGGAGGATCATTATTTCCTACTTACTGAGTCTCCTCTCACTGCTCCAGAGAGTCGAGAGTACACCGGCGAGATTATGTTTGAGACCTTTAATGTCCCGGGTCTTTATATTGCGGTGCAGCCAGTGCTTGCACTTGCCGCTGGATACACAACTTCAAAGGTTGGTAGCTTTGGTTCTCCATTTTGGAATTTTTGCCTTTTCATTTTCTTCTGCCGAGGTTGAGAGCTCGTACGTTTCAATTTTCCTAAAAATGATTGGGCTGAATAATGTGATGGTTGAATGTAACTGCATTAAAAGATTGCCGTTCAAGAGAAGAAAAAAAATTGGCCAAAAACTCTCTTGTTGCGTGGGAGAGGAGTTCTCCCGTGTTTGTATTTGTGGGAGTGTCAAAGTTATATCTGGAGGATTAAAGTTTATGGTAACACCAGTCGAACCATTGAATTATGTGTCAGGAATTGAGAACAATTCAAGTTGTAAACTGTTCCAAAGATCAAATTATGGTGTCTACTGCTAACTGATAATCTTATACAAACTCCCTTAAGCTTATCACAGAGTAGAATGGGAAATGGTCTATGTTCTCATTGGTTTGCTGGAAAAATACATCTCTTGGTTTTCTCATGCAAATTCATCATATTAGGCCTTAATTAGGCATGTAATGTAGGTTTGTCAACTTCTTGGCAGAGTAATGGGTTTTAGTTTCTCAGGTTTAGTTAACTTCTCCTTTGATGGTAACTTTTATTAGTCTTTGTGAGTAAGTGAAGGAATTTTATTGATCTCCTTGAGGCTAAAGTAGTGGAGCAATTGTTAAAACTTCAAGCTGCTAAGGATAAACCAATAAGAGCAAAAGTACTAGAAACCGTTGAATCTATTTTTCAAAACTTTATGCCACCTGGTAAAGAGTAGGATTTGGAAGGAGCTCCTAGGTATGAAGGGCACACACAAAATCCAAGAGCTTATAGAAGATATTCATGTTCAAAACATTCTTCATTTCTTTTGCTATTTCTGATGTAGATCAAAGGCATCATCACAAATACTATAGGAGCTAGGCCAAGTCCAACAAAGGGTCTTTGGTTCCACTTCGAACAGGTAGTTCAGGTGAACCAATTTGGGGTTCAGTCCAAGCCATGCGATTAGAGTGCTTCTGGTTCACTCAAATCAGAGTACTGGGAACTTATTCTAGGATTGGTTTTCATGATTTTATTTCTTTACTTGATGATCCCTGGAATGTTCCATCTTAATTTCGTGATGTTTTCAGATGTAAGAGTCTTAGTGTATGGTCCCTCCCATGGCTTGTGGGTGGGAGTATTTGTCCTAGCTTGTTTATTACTAAAAATAGGCGCCCTAACTTATAATCAGACTGACAAAAGTAAAAAAAAAATTAAAAATGCAAACTTAAAAGCCATGACCTAAATCTCCAAAATGTCCCGGATGTTGAATATAGAGATCTTTTTGGTTTGTTCGAGAAATGAAAAGGGAGGCCAGTCTAGTTGCTCTCATAGATTTTGATGATTTGGTATTCGTAGGACTGGTTTTAACTGTTGATTCACTTTTTAGGCTCCATTTGGAAGCAAACCTACTGAGTAGGTTTCTGGACCCAATTTTCTTGATCTATTGTAGGAAATTTCTTTGCTAATGTGTGTGATGAATACTGGATTGTAATTGCTCATAGAGACCTGTATTGATGACAGAAAAAAGAAGAGGTTCCATAGTGTAGGCCTAAGCCCTTTTTTGCTTACAGTTGTTATGCATAATTTAACTGAGGACATTCAAGATGAGGTTCCTTGGTGTATGCTTTTTGCTGAATAGATTTTTCTTTTAGTAGATGAGATAAAAGCAGGGATTAACATAGTAACACCCCAAGCTAGAGTTATGGAGATTATTAACCTTGGATTTAAAAGGTTTTAAGCTAAGTAGAATGAGGATGAGGTATTTGGTGAGTAACTTTAGTTACACTAGGACAGATGGCAAAGTGGTGAAACTTAATATGGGAGAGATTCTGCAAGTGATTATATTAGTTATCTTAGCTCATTCATAAATAAAGAAGGTGAAATAGGGAGACAATGATGCACAAAGAATCAAAACAAGGTGGATGAAGTGAAGAGGTGCCTCCAGAGTTATGTGTGATCAACATATTCCTTAAGAATCTTGAGGATAATTTTATATAGTAGTCATCCGATCGGCTATTGGGTATGGTATAGAATGTTCGGTAGTCCAAAAGCATTGCATAGATAAACTCAGTGCATCATAAATGAAGATGTTGAGATTGATGAGTGGCAAAACTATTAAGGATAAATTGGGGAATGTTCATATCATAGCTGGTTTGGAAGTAGCTCTAGTACATGATAAGCTACGAGAATTTTGTTTGAGGTGGCGCGACCATATTCAACAAAGGCCTTTGGATGCTCAATTACGGATGAGTATTTGATCTCATTTCAAGTAACAAAGAGCTAGAGGCTGACCTAGAATTACGTTGGGTGAAGTGGGGATAAAAGACATGCATGGCATAGGCTTTATATCAAGTATGACCTTGAATGGACTATTTTGGTGGGCAGGGATCTACATAGCCTACCCGTTTAGTTGGATAAGGCTGAGTTATCATTTTTATTGTTGACATGATAACTTGGCATTTCTTCCTTCCCTGCTAGAAGCTGAACACCACCGGACCTCATTTTATGCCTCAGTGAAATGAGGATGTAGTACAGCTAAATGATGACCTGAAGCTTGATCAGTGTGTGATTGAGGATGCATGGAAATGAGATAAAAAGAGAGACATGGAAATGAGATAAAAAGAGAGACAAACAGAAGAATAGACATTGACAATCATATTTTGTGTTGCTACTTATTAGAATCACACTAAGAAGTTTGTCACAGCATTTAAAGTTTAAAGCAAAGAAGCATAATTCAGAGCAAGAATACAGTATTCTGTTAATCATCATAAATTGAAGTACAATGACTGCATATATCTAATTATGACAGAAATATTGGAATGCTACTACAGGTAGATGCTAATCAGTGCTTCTACTTCCATATGTCATGCAATACCAAATTATGCAAAATGTGCTACTTCTGACCTCATGTAATCTACCTGAAGAAAAGTTAGAATACCTGGATTCAATTTAGACATCTAAAAACATATTAAAACAACTCAAAACTAACTCTGCCTAAATTGGCGATACTCAAAACATTACATTAGTACAAATGAACAATAAAGTCAATTCATAACACCATTATCCTTTTTGTTAGTTATTTTAAGGTTGGAGCATGTTTGCTTGGGTTGTTGGTCAATTGCTCATATTCTAAAACACTTTGGTCATGGGTTTGTGTCCTTGAAACTGCCTCTCTGGGAACAGGTGTAATGACCATAAGGCCATTTAACCATCTCCAGACCCTGCTGAATGTGAGAGCCGTGTGCACCAGGTAGAGTCTTGACTATTCCTGCTGGGAGAAAGGAGGTATTTGTTGTGACAAACTTAATAAGCAGATATGATTTATACTCCTGATGTTACTGCATCGTAGGATTTGCGCCGCAACAGTAGAAGAGCAGGGGTGCTTTATACTAAGTTAACTAAATCGCCCATTTGGTTGCAATTCCAGATTTCTATGTTCCTTGTGACCATGGGAGTAGAGCTTTCTAGTAATCTGAAGACATGTAATCTGAAGCATCTTCCTATACAGATTTTTGACAATTAGTTGAAAATTGGGTATAGATGCAGTAATATCTTAGAAATTATTTACTTCAATTTGGGATCATCAACCTTAAAAAAAAGAAAGGTGCAATAACACGCCTCCACATTATATAGTTGTTTGATGGAGGATTTTATGATGGTCCCTTTCTCTCTGATAGCCTGATTGTAGATGGAAATTAGGAAATGTGGCTTATTAAACCATTAGGGTCCCCATGTTAGAGCCACACAAAATCAACTAATACTAGGTGGTTTTCCTTCATCCTCAGTCTCTCTTGACGGAGGGGTTTGGATGTGGTGTAGATGGTATTGGGTAAGAGGTATTATTGATTTCATATACATATTTTTTTGGTTTTGGGGGGGGGGGGGGTGTTGGGAAGCATTATGAACCTTGATGGGTGTATTTTGGAAAACTTTTTCCATACCTGTATGTATTAAGGAAACCCTGGATGGGATCTTCTTTTCTCTCTTGTGACTGTGAAGGCTTATAGAGAAGCTCAGTTGCTTCATGCCTCTGCTGCTGCTGGCTGTAAATTTTTGCCTTTTTTTTCTCTTAAACCTTCCTTATGTCCTAATGGTTCCTTTAAGCTCCACAAGAACAATTTGAAAGATTTTCATGCGGCCCCCCCCCCCCTTTTCTTTTGCCTGAAGTTTACTTCTTGGCAAAGATGGTAATTTCAAACTTCTGCTTGGGAATGAGGCTTGAATTTATAAATTGCATTAGCTTGGGTGATTTTGGCTCTTGATTCCTGTTTCTGTGGAGGGATTCAAAAACTGGGATCTAATAATTTCTGATTGTGCCACCAGCATAGTGGTGCAGCATCATTCCAGGTTCTTGGTTCTCAAATGTCTTGGTGACCTATATATAATCTTCTCTTCTCCCCCCCCCCCCCCCAAAAAAAAAAAATAAAAATGCTGTGGTATCCCATTTTCCTCTATTCTTGATTTTGTTGCTTCTATTCAATCTACTATCTTTGTTGATTCATTGCATTCTACATTTACGTATACCTTCCCACAGTGTGAAATGACAGGTGTGGTCGTGGATGTTGGAGATGGGGCCACTCACGTTGTACCTGTTGCAGATGGTTATGTTATTGGTGGCAGCATCAAATCTATTCCTATTTCTGGGAAAGATGTCACTCTCTTTATTCAGCAGCTTATGCGGGTAATGCTTGGTTTATGCCTTCCAACTTCTGTGTATTTGACTTGATTTATCTTGTTCTTTTGTGTGTGTGTGTACATAACTTCTAGATTTGTATTACCTAGTCTTATTCATATTACCTCCTCCTATTGAAAGGAACTTGTCACTGTTAGATGTGACGGTTGTGGTTGATGACACATCCAATGATATCTGCATAACAAGAACATGCTTATCTTACTTCTATCGAGAGGATATGTTACTAGTACCGAAACGAGTACCTGGATAAGTTCAAAACTGTCACGTGTTATTCTCATAGGTTTTTCATTTTTTTCCCTTTTCATCTGGGCTCCCTGAGGTATAGTGGAAGGCAGATTAGATGCAAAACTTTTGCATTTTTGCTTGTGTACCCCCTGTGGTACTGGTACAGAATCTTTGCTGGATAAATACACCATCCAATCTGAACATTTACTGTTACTTTGTAAGGTTCTTTTGACAAAAAATTCCCTTACTGTAAACACCCTAGGGGTTGGCTCAGTTAACAAAGACCAACACCTCGTAAAAAAGAGGACATGAGTTCAGATCTCTTCCCTCCTCCCACCCCCAGGCTTTTCTTTGTTTCTCTCTCCCTTCCTTTCAATATATAAGCTCCTACCTGAGGAATAGTTGAGTTGCATGTAAGCTGGCCTAGACATCTCGATTACCATTACTGAAAAAGAAGCAATACTTGCCGTTTTGCCACTTCTGCTTATGTTTTGAGTTCTTTAACCCTTTGGTTAGCCCCTAAGTGATCTAATTTGGCTTTCAAAACCCTGGATCTACATCAGATTCCCTCCCCAGTCTTAAAAGGTTTACCAGTGCTGGGGATTAGGGAGAAAGATTTCCTAAAGAAAGAGAAAATATCAAGGGGAATGTAGAGAATCTCCTAAATCTATAAATGTAAGATCGGTCAGTTGGAAGGATGAGCAGGTACAGCATTCCTGAGGTCCTGGATTCCAAATTTCTCTGTCTGAGAATCTGCAAGGAAGTTGCAGTTTTTGGGCGTTATAACTTGCTCTCGAGAATCACTGCTCAGCATTCCCAATTTCAGATGCTTGTCCTCCCAAGTGTGATAGTCAGGCACTAGGTTCTGATTCTTGATATGGCATAAATTGAAGAACTGGAATCCCGACCAAATTCAGAGTGTGGACGGAATGAACACTTAAAACAAACTGATGGGAAAGTTTTATTCCAAAATCAGTAGATTTGTGCTCTTCTCTTTCGAAAAATAATGAAAGCAGCATGACTACTACAATTTTGCTTAACCACTCATTTTTAACATTTTTTCAAACAGGAAAGAGGAGAGCATGTGCCCCCGGAGGACTCACTTGATGTAGCTCGAAAGGTGAAAGAAATGTATTGCTATACTTCTTCAGATATTGTCAAGGTAACCTATACTCTATTATAGCAACTCCCAGAGTGTGAGGTCTTCTGGTATTTGATGGGAGCATACATGCTTTTCCGGTTTCATTTTTCCAACACAAATCATTCATTTCTACCTTCACAGCTCCTCATGTTCTGTGCAGTCTTTGAGGTTTATATGACATGAACAAGTACTGCATCCATGTGATAATCCAGAATTCTTCCATGTTTCAGGAGTACAATAAGCATGATCGGGAACCATCGAAGTACATCAAGCAATGGAAAGGTATTAAACCTAAAACAGGAGCCCCATACTCATGTGACATTGGCTATGAACGCTTTCTTGGCCCTGAGGTTCGCTTTGCTATTTCTTCTACTACTTCTTTATCTGAAATGATGGTATACATTTTATTTTGGCATTTTCCTTCTCTCCTCTTTTGTCTTTTAGATGTGTAAAATATGTTTTTGTGTTGAGAAATTCCTAAATTTAGGAAATTTTAAAATTTCCAAGCAACCATGTTTTAACCTGATGGGTCGTGATATCACATGATACTTTGATTGTTTCTATAATCTTTTAGTTGGGTACTTGCAGTGTCACTTATACCATGATGGTCACATAACCAGCTTGAGGTCGTAAAACCATGATGTGTAATGGTTATTGCATATGTATGACAAAGAATTGTGGGTCCCACTGCAAGATGAGTCCACAAAAAGCGAAATGTGGCACCAAGCAACCTTAGATTGCAATTTGGCTAGGATTAATTAGGAGAGCTAATAGCTTCTTTGAGCTCCATAGTTCTCAGTAAGTATGGTTATAGTTGAGAAGTAGGGTTTATGATGAAATAGCATTAGGAATTCCAAGAGGGAATCTAGATGGAAGGATTGGATTTATTTAATGCAAAAAGCAAGGATGTATAAAATAATGATTTAGATAATGAAAAGCAAGAAATCGTAGCTTTTCCCAGTTTCTTTTTACGAGGCTTCTTTGCATGTAGATCATGGTAATATTTAATGCCATGTCACTTGTGCAGCTTTGGAAACGCTAGGTCTAACGGGTCTACTACATGATTCAATTGAAAAATTCTAAGCTGTATGAGACAACTCTAAATTGTGGAAAATCAAAAGTTGAAGTGGAAGATGTCCGAATTTCTCTGACCTTTGAACTCACCATTTCCACAATGCATATGGCTGCACATTTCCCAAAAAAACTTTATTTAATGTGACAGAAAGCTCAGATCGTCAATTCTTTTCCTCAAAAAGGTGGTGTACCATTATTTCATTGCCACGAAGGAAAAGATGGGTGACTATATAAATTTCCCCAGTTTAGACTGCTGATTTTATTCTATAATGAAGTAAAACTCAATTTTCATCGTTGTGTCAATATTTGGGATGAGGAGCAAGTCCAAAAAGAGAATATGGCTTTTGAGTTCCTAAACAGAGTTACAGAAAGGACAAATTATCCGATCATTTTAAGGGTTTCTTAAGTAAACTATTGAGTAGAAGTATGGAAAGATAAACTGTTAGGACCTTAGGGATGAGGCCATGTGGAATGAGGGTTAGTTAGGGTTAGTTGAGGTAATAAATAGAGGTAGAAGAGAGGGAGAGGGAATATTTTGGAGAGTCTTGTGGGCAGCCGTAGGCTGAGGGAACACTGTGAGGTGTGAGGGGTGATTGGCACCATAGAAACCAGTGTTATCTTGTTATTTCTTGCATTCTTATATGAATTTTTGGGAAATATTATTAGGGTTTTATCAATTGGCATCAGAGCATTCACGATCCCAGGGAGGTAATGGCATTGCCTTCATTTTCTGGCAAAGGAGAAAGTCAGAGATGGATTCTAGAAATTATGTTGTTTTGCTGGGGGAACCAAATCGAGGAAGAACAGTGGCTAGGAGTGGCGATCCAACATTTGGAAGGAGAAGCACTCGACTGGATCTATGGCAAGGACTTGATGGAATTTACTTGGACAAACATCAAGAAGGTGTTGGTTAACGATTTCGGTAACGGGAAGGTTGCAACGAATCCTCCTATCAAATCTGTATTGGTTCTTGGAGAGGAAGAATCGCAAAACCACTTTGTAAAATCAATAGATAAAGCGGTGGAAGTTGCAGCCGGTTGGGATGTGTCTCGCCGAGCATGGAGAAGAGAGAAGAGAGAGAGAAGTTCAGGTATCGATGCCTACCAGCCCAAAGTTGAGAAAGAGAGAGATCATGCTGATGATTCGAAGAAGAAGAAGGATCAAAGTACTCCAGCAAAACTCGTTGGAAAGCTGCAAATGGCGGCTGAAGTTTCTATCCCCAAAAATTGGGGAAGACGATGGTGGAGTTGGAGGGTTTTTAGGGTTGGTTTGGTTCACCCCAGTGGGTTGGTTTCACCCCTTAAGAGCCTAGGTTCTTCTAAATTGGGCCCAACTCAAGTACACTTATCCTCCCACATAGGGCCCAAACGAACCAAATATAAAGATTGGGCCACTTGGTTCCCAAAGAAACCTCCTTGGGCCCAACCAATCTCTTTAACCCCAAGCCCATCACATTTTATTAACCCATATTTCTTAATCCATTTCATTTTCAAGACCCACAACCCAATCCAGCCCATCAAACCAACGTCCCACCCATTTATCATAAGCCATAGTTTGTATTTGGACCCCACCCATTTAACACATCTATCATGGGCCTGGCCCGTTTTGTTACCCCAAAGTCCACTTCTTCTGATTTTTAATTTGGGCCCAATTAACTCAAACAGACCAAGGTTCAACCCAAGGCTCAGTTCAAACCAACGATTCACCAAACCAGCGGTTCGACCGAGCCAAGAAGAGGAAAATCCATCGTCTTCAACCTCTGGACTGCAAAATGGAAAGGGAGGCGGCAACGATGGGGCTGCAGCGACTGAAGGGGAGATGCAATGCTCCATTACGACGAAAAAAAAAAAAAAAATTCCAGACCAAGCACTTCGCTCCAAGTCTGATTTTGAGCAGTGGGTGTGTTATTCAGCCTGGGAGGACGATATTGAATTACTACGGTTATGCGGCACCATCATACGACTAAACTTCAACAATTCCATCACCTTGGGGACAAGGTGATTTTCGAGGGGTCGGTAGTGTTAGGACCCTAGGGATGAGGCCATGTGGAACGAGGGTTAGTTAGGGTTACCCTAGGGATGAGGCCATGTGGAATGAGGGTTAGTTAGGGTTAGTTGAGGTGATAAATAGAGGTAGAAGAGAGGGAGAGGGAATATTTTGAAGAGTCTTGTGGGCAGCCGTAGGCTGAGGGAACACCGTGAGGTGTGAGGGGTGACTGGTGCCATAGAAACCAATGTTATCTTGTTATTTCTTGCATTCTTATATGAATTTTTGGGAAATATTATTAGGGTTTTATCATAAACCTATGTAGTTTATTTACTTTTCATTTTTGAAATATGATAAGTTGTATTAATTCTGAGCTCCCTGACCCCTTATCACCTCTTCTGCTTTCTCTTTTTTTTTCTTTCTTTTTTTTTTTGGTTGCTAAAAATATGACTGTGACAAGGGTTGGCTATCATTGTGAAGACGTGTCTTCTTTTTGTGCTTTGTGGTGGTTTTGTCTTTCTATGCAGCTGTCTATTCTGCTGCCTTCTTGATGATAATATATCCAATATTTCATGCAGATTTTCTTTAATCCTGAGATTTACAGCAATGATTTTGCAACTCCTTTACCCGCCATAATAGACAAGTGCATTCAATCTTCACCAATTGACACAAGGAGGTCCCTTTATAAGGTAAGATGGTTACGCTCAGATGTTAATGTTCACCATCTTTTCAAGGATTTAGCTCATATTTATTTGTAAGTAAAACTTCCATTTGGGTAGGTTGATCTGCCCAAAGCCAATGTGGCTGCTTCACCTGAAGAGCAAACTTTTTGGCCATTTAATTTGCCTAAAACCGTTAAGATGTTCTCTTTCCTCCTTGTGACTTGTGCATCAATGGTATTACTTGCATTGAACACACAATATATGCCTTTTCTTTTGAAATATATATTCTAGTATTTCATTTATTTTGTGGCAAATGATTTATGATGGGTCACCTGCAGCAGAAACTGTGGACAGTTGTTCATAGTTCTGCCACATGGGAGTGATACGCTAATCAACTGTTGGATATGTGGAAAATAATCTAGATAGGTCATGTGTTAAATTTCAAATTTCAAATTCAGTCATACACCCTGCAATGTAGTCGAAGCATTTGTGTGTACCATCTTGGAAGTCCTGGATTTTCGAACATTTTATTTTACCACTTGCCAATCCTATCTAGGGTGAGTCTTGACATGTGAGTCTCTGAATTTGGTGTCTACCTGCCCACAAAGCTTTGGCCTCACATGACCACATGGCAGAAGCTGCAGAAAAAACTGTTATTTATAGATTCCACGGTGGGTGAGCCAACCACTAACCTACATTCATAATGTCTTCCTATTACTTCCATCATTGCGAATAAACATTCATGTAGATGAAAGAACACCAACATTTGAACTGGCAAATACCTAAAAACAATTATTATGCTGACTAATCAATTTGTAATTATGTAAAAAATAGGGCATGTGATGGGAGCAACTTAAAGCAACCATCTGAACAATTTGCTTAATGGTCTGTGACCTGGTTGGCAAGTTTGTCCTCAGAGCGATTTGATGGGAGTGGAACCATAGGGGATTGACCTCCAACTCCATAGCCTTAAACTTTACTTGGAAAGCCATTTGCTTTTACTTTTCTGCTAGGCTTCAGGGCTCTTTCCCTATCCCCTAGTTTTTGATACCCAATCAAGCTGATTGTTGTTACTTGGGGTCTAGGTTCTCTTGTACCACTGGCTAGTTGGTTATAACACCTCCTTCTTTCTCCTTTCTTGTACATTCTTTTCTCTCTCCCGTTTCTGGGGTTTTGGTAATGATACTCTTCATTCATCCCGAAAAGAAAAAATATTTGCTTAATGGGACTTCATGACTTTTAGTTATTTTGTTTAGACTTAATGAGTGGTTTGTATACAACATTCAGTCAGGATTTAGTTGAGTGGCTCTTTGTTTTCTAGGTCTCAGATGTCCAAATGAAAATTATTGCTTCAGTTATTGTCTTCTTCCACATCCTAAGTACTATCCTCCCTTGTGTGGAAAACGTTACATAGTATTATCTATAATTGTAGCCTATCTGGGGGTAGTTTTCTTTGAACATCCTCTCCATAGCTGTCATTTTGTTTTTCATAATGTTTTCCGTTATAAAGAGGAGTAACCAAGATAGTTGTTGTCGTCGTTGTTGTAATTTTTCCTTTGGGTGAATGAAAGAGCTTAAAAATAATTTATGGGAAGGTACTATGCACAATTCTATCAGGATTGAAATGTACACCGTTGAATGCCATTTTGGGAGAGAAAATGTGGCTCAAGATTTAGCACCTTGTGCTAATCTCGAGCTGGGTTTTGGGGAGATTTTTGAGTCCATTTTGACTCTTCTTTCTATCTTTGAGATCAACTGTAAGTTTACATTGATTCTATAAATAAAGCAGCAGACTGTAGGAGATCCTCACAACAATAGTGAGGGTCCTCGTACTATCAGTCCTTGCTTTGTCCTCTGTTTTCTGCTCTTCTTCTTTCCTGGTTTATTACAGTTTACATGTACCAAAACTGACATTTGTTGGTCACGTATTTATGGGTAGTTTCTGTTAGCCAGAGTGATTTGCTTGGTCAAAAAATCCACCTTATCCAGCTGAGTTTGGATGTTTTTATGAGCCTTTATTTCTGTACATTTATTAGATCTTACCATCTGAAATTAGATGGTAGTTCAGAATCTTCAGATGTTATTAATTTATTATCATGCAATGCGGTTGTATTTAATATATGGCACAACTTCTTGTAAGACTATTGATATGGTGGTTTTAGCTATTTTTATATTCCGATGATCTTGAATGTACTCAGTTACATTACATCTCATGTGGAAGTTTCCATCAAAGAGAATATAATTAGGTTGTCTCCTGTTTCTATTTGCCTTGTCCCCTTAAAACTTCTAATCTTGTGATCATCTGGCACAGAATATAGTGTTATCTGGGGGATCAACCATGTTCAAGGATTTCCATAGAAGACTGCAGCGAGATCTGAAGAAGATTGTGGATGCACGGGTTCTTGCATCTAATGCCCGGCTTGGTGGAGAATTGAAAGTAAGCATTTCTTTGATTTTCTCAATGGGGATCCTTCCCTTCTGCAAACCCCAACCCCACCCGTACCATCAACACAAAAGGAAAAAGGGTCACCTTGTATTTCTCTTCTGCAGTCTCAACCGGTGGAAGTTAATGTAGTCAGCCATCCGATACAGAGGTTTGCAGTTTGGTTTGGAGGCTCTGTACTGGCATCAACACCTGAATTTTATACGGTATGCACTCGTACAATCAGAAAACAAGATATATGCTTCTATATTAGGTTTCTACTAAAACAAGAAAGTTATTGTTGTTTTTCAATTCTTGAGTCCGTGATCTTCATTGGTGGGTCGTCTATTGAGTTCATAGAGATTACGGTGTTTGTCCATGGGATGGACTCTGAAAAAGAAGTTCTTTACATATGGGAGATTACATTTCAAATTCAAATTTGAAAAATTGAAATTCAAACGGAGTCTTGTTAGCCAGGACGGCTTTGACTCATTCTATCATCTACCTTATGATCACAGTCTGGATTCTGATCACGCACAAATGTTCAGTTTTTAGTGCACTGAGGTTACTGCAATGCAATGAAATTATACTTTTCATTTGCAATATAAAATTGAAATCATCACATCTCAGTTGTAGTTAAATACTTGTTGGTCTAGGTCTTGGGATACTGTTGGCGTGGCACTTCCCTTTCTACTTAGTGAGGGATAGGATACTCTTTAGGCCTGTCTTACTTTATATGGACTCTTGAAGTTCTGTCGTAGCTTCTTACTTTGCAATGAGGTACATGATTTTCAATCAAGACAGGTGAATAAGAAAGCATTGCCACCATTGTCCTTAACTCTTTCTAGCAGTGTGACTGGTCTAGCTTATATTTAATGCATTTGTGCTTCATCAACACTGTTGAGTTATATTTAATGCATTTGTGCTTCATCAACACTGTTGCAACTTCTGGGAATAAAGCTATAACTAATTTTCCTCTGTAGGCTTGCCATACTAAAGCAGAATATGAGGAGTATGGAGCTAGCATTTGCCGTACAAATCCTGTCTTCAAGGGGATGTATTAAAACAGGATATTTTCCCCCCTTCACTGCTCTCCAAGTTATTCCTGGCTGACATGCTCAATGAACTTACTGATGATTTTTTTCAGCATCATGTAGGCCCAAATTGTTTATTGGGTTTGATTCAATCTCTTCCTCATGTGCATCGAGAAGATTGACCTAATGAGAGCCTGCTGTATGATAATAGATATTAGTGTAAACTGTCATCTGCAAGTGATTGGGACTAGTAGTCAGTATCAACTGAATCCTTTCAGAAGTAAATAGGGCCTATGCCTTAGCAGCTAAAGGAAAGCGTTCAACTGTCTTCCAACCTTTCCAGTTTCAAGTACTCATAAGATACTCATTAAGGTAGCTTGCCGATTTTATCAGATGTCACTGAAGAGACTTCTTAAAAGATGAAGAGGTATTGGATTAGTGAGCCATGAACTAAGCTGGATGGTCATTTACAGTATTCAGCTTACTAGAGTTCGTAGACATTTTGTTTTTTTTTTGTTTTTAATGTATTTTTGCCCCTTTTGGATATCTGTTGGTAGTTAATGTTCTTGTAATATTGTAGTGAGTATTCATTTCATCCTCGGATGGATCATATCATTCTTTTTTAAAAATGAAAGGATAGTATTATTCTTTTAAGTTTTTGTTTTTTCCTTTCATTTGTTTGCAGCAATATTGGTCACCACTTTTAGTACTTCATTTATCACCTGCAACAGCTCATGATCACATTGAAAATAGTCGAGTTCCATGTGTTACAGGAACTTGCTTTGATCCTTGTAAGCAATCTGATGTATGCAAAATGTAGTTATTTCAGTTAAAATGAAAGAGGGGTACAGAAATTCCTCTAGAGTGGCCATTGATGGGTGGGATAAGGAAATGGGTACTTTTTGAAAATGTATATTAATTCAGTGCTTCGATTTATAAATGTTTAAATTTTAATACCAATTCGTTTTTTCTTCATGCTATTCATTTCTTATTCCATTAACATGCAATTGTGCATGCACATACTCATCAGCAGCCAAGCAGGGACGTTGCATTTAGTAGTCACATTTTATCGGGTCAGGATCCTCTATCCGTCACAGTAGAGGTCTATGAATTTGTGCTCCTTTTCACCATTTCACCGCACATTAGGAGGGTAATCCACAGCTGAATTTTAATATGTGGCAGCTAAGTATGAGAGAAACGCAGACTTCTACTCGTTAGGGCTAGAGGATCCAAACTCAATTTATGCATTTTCAGATGAAATTGCCAACTGGAAAGGTGCTCTGAGAGTTGTTTTTAAAGCTTATTTATTTGAAAGTCAAAAGTCCAGATCCTCTTTAGGTGGGTAGCCTGTCTTCTCATCTCTGTATCATGGGCAGGTCTGTATCAACCCAACTGTGAGGGTGAGAGGATGGGGGAAGGCTTTGCCTAGGTACAATTAAACTTGGGACTTTTGATTCCTTGGTCCGCTTAAGCAATGTTTCGGTATCGAATCCTTGTGGATGCAAAAAATTCCCTCGGAGACTCACCCACCACAACCAAGTGTGTGACGCGGGTCGAACACCGATTTATAAACTGGGGTTGGCAAACCAAAAAAAAAAGGAGCAATTGTTGTAGTTAGGTTTTCATATAAAACTGTATCAACTAGGGAGAAGACTCTGTATCTTTATCATATGATTATTACATCATATATTTCTTTATACGAACTGTGATTCCAAAGTTTATGGTGCAAATTCTAAAATAGCCACGTGCCATCTCCTACGCGGTAACAAACAATAATTTCTGCTCACTTTCCTACTCCATTAAAATCGATCTCTTTCTTTCCAATATTGATAAAATTATACAAGACAGTGTATTTGCAAAGAACACAAGTCATAACTGTGTTCTTTGTATGGATAAATAACATGAATTACACTTTTCCATTTGTGGATTGAAAAATAACAGATTGTACATTAATTTGTTTCACACCTTTTGGGAAGTCATTTTTACAATCTATTTAATTGCATTTTTTGAGTGATATATGGGAAGTCGAACCCAAGATATAGAATTTAATATTGGTACTTGGTGATACATGAAACTGGGAATGAACAAGGAAAAATATTTTTCTTTAAAAATATAAGATAAGAGATAAAGAAAATTTCTTTCCAATAGCACGAGAGCTTTGGAGCTGAACAGAGCTGCAGAAAGCAAGGAGGTAAGAGAAAAAGAGGTAGGTGGATCTTCCTCGTGGATTTTAATTAGAAATTTGATAAATCCATGCAATTCCACATAAGGGAAGGTCGAAAAACTCGGAATGAGTGAGTGGGACATGAAGACTTAGGACTTAGGAGCTCCCACTTCCCAGAGAGAGAGAGAGAGAGACGAGAATAGAAGAGAATAGAAGAGAAGAGAAGAGAGAGAGAGAGGGAGAGAGAGGGGCAACCTGGTCTAAGGGCCCATAGCTATGATCCATGAGGGTCCAAGAGCTTGAAAACAGAGCAGAAGAGTACGAAAAGCACCAGACATTCTCGATCTATGGCTGCTATGACCTTGAGGATCTAGGCTCTTAAAACAGTCCCAAGAGCAAGAAAAGCAAGACGACCCATTAAACATTATCGATCTATTCATCAAATCCAGACATCGGAGGATACCCAATAATCTTCCTTCCTTTTCTGTGCACTTTCCCTATGTCTTTCCTATAATTTCTGGTAAGAATCTCCGACTATGCGATGATCGAAATTCTGTTGATTTTCTATCTATTGTTACGTTTTGTATGTGGGTTTTAAGAATTTCCATTATTTCTCTGCTATTGTTGAATGATCCTTTGTTGGGAGTGTGATATGTTATTTTGTGTTTTTCCCTACTATTAGTTGGAGATTAGGGATTTCTGTTTGTAGGTTTTTCATCTGGAGTTCATACAGATGGATCCTGTGGCGGAAGAACAATTGGACTACGGTGAAGAAGAATATGGTGGAAGTCAGAAGACGCAGTATCAGGGTGGCGGAGCTATATCTGCCCTCGCAGAAGAAGAGTTGATGGGAGAGGACGATGAGTACGATGACCTCTACAATGATGTCAATGTTGGTGAAGGATTTCAGCAGCTGCATCGCACCGAAACACCCGTCTTGGGAGCTGCAGGAAGCGAACCAAAAGCTCAAAATTTTGATGCTTTCAATCCAAGGGTCGTTCAAAAACAAAGCGAGTCAGAAGACATTACCATCCCTGGAGTTGGCTTGGAGGGGAAAGACTCCAACATGGGAACAAGTTTTCCGGAGCAGAATAAGGGAACATTTTTGTCTGGCAAAGGCTTGGAAAGGGCAGCTGGTGATTACGCAGGTGGGCATTCGCAGAAAGACAGGATTGTGGATATGGGTTCTGAAGTTCAAGTTGGAAGCTCAGGGATCGGAGCGTCAGCACCCGTGCCTCCTAAAGCTGGTGCTGATTCTAGTCAGATACCGGTGAAATTTGCTGGTGGACCTATGTCATTGCAGGATTCAGGCGCTGGTCCTCCAAGAAGTGCTCCACAGATGCCTGTCAACAGAACAGGGATGCATGTCAATATAAACCGTCCTGTGATGAATGAAAATCCAAGCAGGCAGCCTGTAGAGAATGGTGGCACCGTGCTCTTTGTGAGTGAATTGCATTGGTGGACTACTGATTCTGAGCTTGAAAGTGTGCTGTCACAATATGGGAGGGTAAAGGAAATCAAATTCTTTGATGAGAGAGCTAGTGGAAAATCAAAGGGCTACTGTCAAGTGGAATTCTTTGATCCAACTGCTACAGCTGCATGTAAAGAAGGGATGAATGGCTATGTTTTCAATGGCCGAGCTTGTGTGGTGAATTTTGCAACTCCACAGACTTTGAAGCAGATAGGAGCTGCCTATATGAACAAAACCCAAGCACAGGTTCAGTCACAGCCGCAATCACGAAGACCTATGAATGATGGAGTAGGAAGAGGTGGTGGAATGAATTATCCAGCTGGAGAAACAGGTAGGAACTTTGGGAAGGTTGGATGGGGTCGAGGAGGCCAAGGACTACTCAATAGGGGTCCTGGAGGTGGAGGACCAATGAGAGGTAGAGGATCTGTTGGAGCAAAAAACATGATTGGAGGCACTGCAGGTGTTGGAACCACTGCTACTGGGGGCCCTTATGGGCAAGGCCTTGCAGGCCCTGCCATGGGAGGACCAGCTGGGGGGATGATGCATCCTCAGAGTATGATGGGTGCAGGATTTGATCCAACTTACATGGGTCGAGGAGGTGCTTATGGGGGATTCTCAGGTCATGCTTTCCCTGGGATGATTCCTCCATTTCAAGCTGTTAATGCCATGCCACTTCCTGGTGTTGCTCCACATGTCAACCCGGCTTTCTTTGTACGTGGAATGGCTACAAATGGAATGGGAATGATGGGCACTAGTGGAATGGATGGTCAGCATGTGGGAATGTGGACTGACCCAAATATGGGTGGATGGGGAGGGGATGATCATGGGATGAGGGCTAGGGAGTCAAGTTATGGTGGTGAAAATGGGGCATCTGACTATGGGTATGGAGAGGCAAGCCATGAGAGGGGAGGGGGAAGGTCAAATGCTGCCTCCCGCGAGAAGGATAGAGGTTCTGAGCGTGAGTGGTCAGGAAACTCTGAGAGGAGGCATCGTGAAGAGAGGGACCAGGACTGGGATAGGTCTGATAGGGAGTACCGGTACAAAGAAGAGAAAGATGGTTATAGGGACAATCGTCAGAAAGAACGTGACTATCAAACTGAGGATGACTGGGATAGGGGGCAGACTTCTTCAAGGTCTAGGAGCAAGTCCCGTGTGATGCAAGAAGATAGCAGGTCCCGGACGAGGGACGCTGACTATGGGAAGAGACGACGCCTACCATCGGAGTGACAATATTTCGGTCTTTTAATCTTTCCTCGTGGAAGTAACTTAAAAGGTCTAATGCAGGCCTTGGTTTCATATTTTGTGTGTTACTCTTCCATGATGGCTAACCCTACATCCATAATTGCATGCTCTGGTTTCTGCTGGACGCACATGCAGAGGTGTGGTTTCTGGATGGAAAAAGTAAGTTTTTCCCTGGTGTGGCATGGGGGAGAATTACTTCTCTTTCTTTTTTTGTGCTACTTCCTGTGAAACATCATTTGAAGCAACACTTATTTACACGTTTTCTTAAAAACAATTAGTATAGCTTTTTGGTGGCACACTTATGGATTTCCTTTTCAGGTTAGGTTTTTGGTATCCTGATACGTAGATCCATCATTGTCCCACCTTTGGTTCTAACTGTCCTTTTATTTCAAGTGCTTCCTGAGGCATGCTTCATATATATGCTTAAGGGTTTTGTTGTTAACTTGTTTATATGAATATGTGAGATAAATGTATATACATTTGAGTTTACATCAACGAAACTTTCTTCTTTGCTGCTTAAGAGAAGACTAGCGGTATAACTAAATTTATAGGGCACCATGAATTACATTTATATATTCAAACATTGTCACTGATTCTTTTTGTGTTCACATATTGGTTAAAGTTGCATGAAGTATTGGTACAAGTAGATGAAAGGCTCGATATATTTGAGCTTTTTATTGAACATGTTTTAATGATCTCACTTTGCTCATACTCTGCTTTGGATGTGCTTATAGTCATTTTGAGAACTTTCTTATTGCCACTATGAAGATTTTGTAGCAAATACTCTTACCTGGATTAGCCACATCGGTTCCTGTTTAATTTTCGTGTTATCATCTTTCTCTGCCTTTATGGACTAGCTCGTAATCAGCTATAACTCTGTGGAGTATTTGCCCCTTGATCTCTAAGATGAAGCAAGCTTCTTTGAGTACCAACTCAGATGAAGGCAAGTGTGTCTTCCCCCTGTAAGTGACGACCAGCTTTCATATCTCTATGTTGAAACTTGAAAGCTCTATACCATGTGGGTTAATGTCCTGAAGTTTGTTTTCTTGGGTGAGTGATATCCTGAAATTGGTTTCCTAGGGTGAATAATATCCTGGAATTGATTAATCTAATTTGTGTGTTTCTTGATGTAGTCTTCTATTTCTAAAGATCTTGAGGCAAAACTCAGATAATTATATGTGTTGTGGGGTACATTGAGTTGTAACTCGATTGAGGAACTCCTTCCTCTATTGATATTGGGTGTCTTGGTGTCCTAGTTTGTACAGGAGTTTTCACAATGTTCCTAAGTTGATGTGTGTTCTTTCTATATTTTATGATTTTTATCTTTAGGTCTTAGTACAAATTGGATTCTGTTGTTATTTACTCTGTTTTTTATATTTATACTCCCTACTGTATCATCTTCTCTTTACTTACCTAATGCTCCCTTGAAACTTTTGGTTTATTTCCTGATTGTCACTACCTTAGCATTCAGGAGTCCTCGTTGGGTCTACTGTTAATGTTCCAAGCTAGTCATGCATGATTTATCTGCTCTAGTTTTGAGTGTTTAAATAGGGGTTATTATCATGTAAACCAACCTCCCCCCCCCCAAAAAAAAGAAAAAAAAAAAAAAAAAAAATAAAAATTTGTGGATTATACTTTTTTTTCTTCTCCCCTTCTGCCTTCCTAGCGTGCTACTTTTCTTTAGTCTGAATTGGAAATCTGCTTCTGTACTCTGTTTTGTCTATATAAATAATTATGAAACGGAGGAGCTGCCATCGGATGTTGACTTGCTAGCTTCCTCCCTTCTCTTCGTCTTCTCTTGTTTATTGGTTTTCTTATTCTAATATTGGCAAAGTAATGCATAACCAACATAGAGTACAAACCAAAAAGAGAGTTATATGAATCCCTTTTTGCTTCATTAGATTACACACTTCAACGTGAAGTCAGTGAGAGGAGCGTCATCTCTACACCCAATAAGGTGGGTAATCTCCTAGTACTGCTGGGTGGATGATGCTGGTTAGTCCCTTGCCACAGCAACATTATCAAAACCATGTAGAAGAATCTAGTCCAAACAACAGCTGAACAAGGAAGCTCGACCCTCACCTTTTGTATAAGGAGCTGAGGCTTCAACGACCTCCATGTCACAATTTCTGATCATGCCACCAAGACCAGGAGGGCCCGGTTGTCAAGTTATCATCCACCCATTGAGGGAATCTGTATGAGAAAAACTGTCGCAACTTCAATCCTGGAATAATACGGCTGCAAGTTGTGGTTAACAATATGGTAGTGATCCTATTTTCCTCTGTTTTTTAATGTAAACAGTGATCCCTTTGAAAGATATTTTTTCCTATAGGATTGTCATTATTAAATGCAATGACTACAATACTGCTTCTTTGCTTACTTTCACAAGAATTGAGTTGATATTACTCATAATATTGTGACTATATGTTGGTCTGGATTTAGCTTCTTTACTTTGACAATATAGAGAAAGGGTGAGAAGGGAAGAGGGATGGAGTGGAGGAAGTTATAATGACATCCTAAAATGCTCTCTTAATAGAGAGCCCCCAGGGGGAGTTGGGGATTGGTGGTGTTAAGGTGGATATTTCGATTTACTTCTTCCATGGCTGAAGTGCAGAGAAAAACTTCTCATACATCCTGGATTCTGCAGAGACTGCTGCAAGGAGTGTCCTGCAACATATGGTACTATAGGCTACAGCATTGGTTGCTGTTTGGATCAACAACACATTGTTGTTTAAGCTGTTGCAACACTGAACAAAATAGACTAGTTCATTAATGATTATCTCGGGCCAACTCAATTAGGCTATTTGAATAGTTTATTGGAGGCAATTATGCTGTTCCATTTTCAGTTGAATATGTTTGATCTGCTGATGTGCTCTCTGTGGAAAGTGTATCAGAGAAGCAGATGGATGATACAGTCCTCCAGCAGGTTAGAATTTCCATTCTGTGACATCTGTTCTGGCAGAGAATATGGCATAGGGGTTACTGTCAATTTCTTTCCTACTAGCTTTATCACTAGGTTCCTGATGATTGCTCCAATAATCTGCACTCAAAAGTTTTTACATAGTTACTACATAGCAAAGAGAATAAAATTTAGACTTCACTGGCATCTCTATTTTCAAGATTTGATGTTTATAATACTATCCCTTTCTAATATATTAGTTTGGTGCTGGTGATGATTGGTGGTAGACAATTTGTTGGACGACATCCTTTTGTAGGCTCATTTTTCATGTATTTTGACATGAGCTTTTTCTTCTTATCGTCGATCCAGGGAGTGGAGCAGGCATTTCTTTATTTTGTGGTAAAGTCTTCCTATGTTGCCTACCTAGAAGACAGTTTTGGATTTGGTGTCTTCACTGGATTACTGATTTGATGGTGATGCCTCCGCCAAGCATAGGAATGAAAAGTTGTTAGTGATGTTGGCATTCTAATTTTTATTCATGCCATCATAAAAGACTATTAGCTTTGTAGCTCTTCGCAATGCTCACTGCATGAATTAGTCTATAAAGAGTCAAAACATTATGAAGCTATAAATGTTGGACCCATTAACCATGCAATGAAATTGCATTTTTATGTAGATCCGTGCATTAGCTTTTGGAGATGCAACTGATCTTTTGGTGTATTTTTGTGTTTCATTCTGTTTGTAAGCCTTGTACAGCTTATTGTTGGTAAGTTTTAGCTTGTATACAATCACTCTACACCTTGACTAGAATCAGGATTGAGTTCTGTACATTGAAATGTGGGAGTTTCCCTGTCATTTGTAATTAGTGGCGTCGACTAACGAGGTTCAGAAACTCCTTGGTGCTTTCGTGTCAAGTTTCTACATTGTAAGCATTAAGTTCTTTCAGATTTTTTCTCTTGATAAAATGTAAAGAGACTTGTTTTGAGGAATCTACATTGTAGACATGGTTATTGCAACATTGTGTATGGCCTGGGAAGAGTTTGAGGTGTTGTACTCTGGAGGCTGCTTCTGTGGGTCTTCCGCTTGTATCCCCCATCCCCCCTTTTTTTCTTTTCTTTCCCACCTTTCTCTGTTTTAGTTTTTAATGGGACTTCACTGTATAGGGTCACATTTGGTGGGTTAGAAAGGTCTTTTCAACATATCTTGATTTTTTTTTGTGATGTAAATTAGAATACCAAACTAGTTAGGCTCTGTTATAATTGAATCAGAAGCCTATGTTTAAGTTTTTCTAGCTGTTACAGAAATGCATCCTTAACTGAAGGCTGTGAATCCTCAGCTGTGTTATTGAAGTTCTGCTGGGACACTTCTTAGTTGTTATGGAATTGAAAACACAACTGGCCAGAAGTTATCATGCTGTATATATAGAAAAGATGGTCTTTGTATGTGAATCTTCAGGAAGTCTCCATATGCAATTTTATACTTTTGACTGCTCATGGTTAGCTTACAGCAATTACTGAACTGCTTTCCTTCTACTTTTCTGTTCCTTGTAAAATTGTAAATGCATGCAAACCTGAATGATGTGCCACAATTATTGTGAGTTTCCTTATAGGGTTTCTCTGTGGTGTAATGTGTATGTATTAATACTGTCCATCAGTGGTACTTTCTGCTTAATGCTTCTAGTCGTTCTGGTGTTCTGTAGTTTAGTCTGCTTAGATGTTTCATTTTACTAACTTTCCTGCTGCATTTATTTGGGTACAGTTGTCTAAGGTAAAATCCAACTTGTAAAATTAAGAGAGTAAAATTCAATAGTGGGTTAGTAAAGCGGTTAAAGGCCCAATCTCTCATGGGGAGGTCTTGGGTTTGCACTCATTCGGCGGCATTAATATTATCATTCCCATCTCGGTATATAAGAAGCTCTTAATCCAAAAACAAAATAAAATCCATCTCTTAAATTAAGAGAAAATAAAATGTGATTTTATGTTGTTAAATCCTTTCTCTCTCCTCTTTACCTTTTCGACACCAACTCCTTTTAGGGCAATCATTTCTCCTCTTGTCAACCTTGATGATTCACCTATTTCCTTCACTCTATTGTAAACGGATCTTGTCCGTTGAAGATCTTCATTCTCAACTATGGAACCTGATTATACCTTTGTCAACCTCACCCCTTGTCTTCTATATTCTAAAATCTAGATCCCTCAAATCTCTTGAACCATTGCGAGGTTTCAACTTTAGTCTTGCTAGACCCAAAGTTTTTTAGTACAGATCACCTCCTCGTCAAGGGAGAACACTGACGCTTCTCAAATACACCAACAACAGTGGGACTGTAGTGCGGTTGAGAAATGTTAAGAGAGTACATTGTTCTCTTTATATATATGGACATTAAATTGCTTTTTCTATATTTTCCCTTGCATTCGTATATAATATTATATATGCGCCCACCCTTTCATTGTTCTATTCTATTCTCGTGAGCCATTTGTCATGGGGAATTATTTCAATTGGTGCCTTGGTGCCTTGATATGTAACCTAATAATCATGAATCATTTTAGTGATAGCCAAGATTTGTGTATGCATTATATTCTTATTGTGATATCTTACTTAATCCAATATATTAATATGGTTGTATGTTGAAATCAAAATCTAATAGTTCGCATCATGGAGGGTAGTACCATTATGCAATTTTCTCCTAATTAATGAAGTCTTCTCCTTCATTCAAAATGAAAATCAAGTAGTTCAATATACTTATTATTTGGTTCTTAATAATTTCATATTAATGCTTAAACCTCCTCATAGGAAAAGAATAAGAATTAGTTAGGACAAAGAGTTTCCCTGATTTCATTATAAATGACTTTTATCTCTTTTGACTGAAAAAAGAAGAAGAATGGAAAGAAGCTCTCGATTAGTGTAGTTCGATTTGAATGCCTTCAAGGATAATCCCTCTTTCTTGGGATCATCTTTTTTTTGTTTGATAAGTTTCATAGGGTTCTTTTATTTTTTGGGTAATATTCTTAGGGTTTTAAATCCATAGCATTTACCCGGTTAAATTCGCTGGTGTGGTTTGGTTTTTCATTTAATATCAGAATACTCAATTTAATAAAAAAATTAATATTTTTTTCTTGAATCCCCCAATCATGCTATTTCAAATAAGTAAAATAGCACCTCCAACTGATGGAGATTAAATTTATATTAGAAACTACCACTAGTAAATCCCTAAAATTTCTCCCAAGTTCCAATTTGACAAGTGATACTATACATATTGGAATGTCTTTTTTTTTTTTATTTTTAGAGGGCAGTAGTGAATGGTATCAAAATGTATTGGTCAGTATATTTAATACTCAATATGAAAAGATATGTTTTTTAAAATCACTTGATTAATATGATACTCATTGATGCGTCCAAAATCTGCTCAGCCCTTAGATCACGTAAGAATGACTTGCAAAACAATTGTCAGATGTGGCCCGACCGTGGGAATCGGGAGTTCACCTCCGATGGCTAAGTCAGTTGATGAACTGATCACAAAGGCTTTGACTAGATGCAGAGCGAAAGTAAGAATACGATAATTGGGAATACGATTTAGATACCTTCTTTGTACGTAGGTTTTGACTTATATAGAGTTTACCTCTTAATCCCACTCGTTGAATTTGTACGTGCCTTCTTCTGATGACCTTCAGATCCAAACGATTAGACCCGTTAGTGGGTAATGGATAACCTCCTCTGATTGCACAATCTTGAAGCTATGATCGTGACCGTTATTCAAGTTGGCACAATCTTTCATTCCGCGAGAGTTGATAACCGTCGCTTTGACCCGTTATACATCTTAGGAATCTCGGACTCGTGCATATCTACTGATAGCCGTTGTTTCTTCTTGAATACGCCATCTCTGAACCTGGTTGATTCAAGTCTGAATCGATCGATTTGTTCTCGACCGGAGTCGAGGGTTGAACATCGGACGACGGACTCGGTTCAACGATATTTTTCCCATATCACTCATGATTCTTTGGTATAGTTTAGAACTATAGTTTTTGTCAGGAGTTTAGAGAGGCCCAACTAGCAATGCAAATTTTCTAGTGGCAATGTTTGCATTTGTGCCACGAATTCATTTGAATCCTTTGTAACTCCAAAATGACTAGTGGGGTTTTATTCAAATTCTGCAAAACGTAAATTTGATTCATGCTAGTCTAGTATTATTAGCCAGACAGGAAACGTAAATTTGGTATTTGGGATAGAAGTTCGCTTGGTTCAGTTTACACATACTTTTACCCCAGCCCTAAACTCTCAAGTCCTAACTTTGTACAATAGAGAATTGGTTTTTTTTTTGGATGGGCCCCTTTGGTGGAAATTAAACTAATGTTGGATCCCTTTGAGTACAAATATATAATATATTACATGTGAATTCCAACCAGACTAACACGGTTAGCCATTGTTAGAATGACCAAAATGCCCTTCAAGTTATATATAATTAATGTTTTATGATCAATTATCTCTTTTTTAAAACCATATATTAACAAAATGTATTAAATAATCTGAGGGGCATTTTGGTCTCTCCACATTTGAAATTTAAATATGCTTAACCGCAATCAAGGATGTTATTCATATATTGTACTAAGGGGACCCAACAATAATTTATGGTCCACTAAATCAAAGGGTCCCACACTTAGAAAAACTTTTTTTTTTTTTTTTTCTTCTATTCTTCCTCCACTTGGATCAATTGACCGCAGCTTTCGGTCGTCGATGACGAGCAGTTCATGCTTCAGCTAGCGCTGGGCGTGAAATCCGGCAACTCCTTGGTCTCTCCTATTTTGTGGAAAGTGGTGTAACAGACTTTAACTGCCATGGCTATTTATGGGTATTTTTGGATAGTGTTGTAACAGACTTAACTAACTTGCATGGCTATTTTTGGGTATTTTGGATTGTTGGGTAGCCAGTCCCAGCCTGCCTATATAAGACGTTCATGCTCCCAACATATTCTCTCATTCCTTTTGCAGTTCAATATTTTCTCTTCATCTTCTTTCTTTCGAGAGAATTGCTCAAGGAATCGGGTGGTTTTCAGATTCAACCAGAGAATAACCAACTCCTCCCTTCACCTTGAATTCATTTTTATATTCAGAAATCATCAATTTTCATCAACAAAATGGCACGCCAAATGATCGTTGTTTTGGCTCTCATCTTCGTCGCCATCGTCGGCGTTGCATCCGCCGCCGAAGATAATTCCACCGCCGGTGGTTCCGATGGTGGCCATGATAATGGCATTGATTATTCCATGGTCCCAGGTAGTTCCACCGCTGCTGCAGGTAATTCCACCGCTTCAGGTAATTCCACCACCACCACCCCCGCCGGTGGTTCCAAGGGTGATAATTCCACCGCCGCAGGTAATTCCACCACCACCACCCCTGCCGGTGGATCCAAGGGTGCCCATGCTCCAGCTCCTGCCGCAGGTAATTCCACCGCCGCTGCCGACACCCCCGCCAGCACCCCCGCTGCCGCCGATGGTCCCGTTGTTGACGGTGCTGCAGCATCTGGCCCCGCCGCACCCGCACCTGCTCCTAGTGCCAGCGGCAAGATCACCGCCGCATCTTCCATGGGATTCTTCGCCGCAGTTGCTGCTGGTCTCTTCTTCTTCTAAGCGCCACAACCGCAACCACAACCACAACCAACCCCCGTTGTTCCTCAGTCACAGATCATCATATATAGGAGAGATGTTGTGATTTGTAACGGCAATGCTCCGTTTCTTCCATTTCTATTTTATCTTTTATTACTAATTTTTCTTTTTTTTTGCTCATCCACCCTTATTACAAATAATCACCTTTTATTTTCATTTAAATTTAGTTTAGGGCCTTTTTGTATCCATTCTTATTCTCATTTTTAATAATTTTTATGTTATTATTATTATGTGTTTCGTATCTATTTTTTGAATTTTTTTATTAAAAAATTAGAACCCCCAAAACAATCACCCTTATGATATTTTTTAATCACTTTTTCTTTTTAATTTAAACATACCAAATTTTTTTTTGTTTCATAATATATTTTAAAAGAAAGTAACCAAATCATTTTTCATTTTTAATAAAAAGGAAATTCTTATATTTATTTTTTTTAAAATAAGCAAAATAAGGAATAAGATTGACATAAAAAAGCGCCCAAATTGATATTAAAGCCTAGTCCACTTACGAGCTTCTCTTTCCTTTTGAACTACAATACTATATGAAAGAAGCTGTGACAATAATCTTTTTCTTGGTTCTCCAAAGAGTGAGAAATGAAAAAATTAAGGATCCGTTTGAAAGCTCACCAATTGTTTCTCTCAAAATGAAGAGATCTAATAACCCGTTTAATAACTCACCAAGTGTTTTTGTTTCGAGAAACACCATAAACAGTTCTTAGTGTGTTCTAGAGCAGAAACACCTTTTTAGGTGTCTCATAAAACTTGCATTTAGAAGTAGAATATTTGAAAATTATAATGAAATTAACAAAATTTACCATTGTTATGTTTAGAAGGCCAAATTCCATAAATACCCATTTTAAAATTGTCTCACTTAAACCCAACTGCACCATATTTTCCTTGGAGAAACATACATAACAACAAATGACTATTGCATCTAAAGTGTTTCTCAAGGCAAAAACTTTCAAAAAGTTTCAATTTATGTTGCAAAAATCATGCGAAACAAAACGGTTTTCAAGCAACTTTTTAACTTCTCGAAGCAAGAAATATTGGAAACTACTTTTCAATGATATATCAAAAGGGTTCTAAGTTGGAACATGGGCTTTCTTCCAATGCAAATTATTTATCTGAATATATATATTCATGGAATTTTTTATTTATCTTTTTAGTCTAATACTTTTTAAAATAAAAGAGAAAATTTCAAGAACATCTCAAAATGTCTCTTAAAATGGCATAATGATACACGCTCTCTTAGTAGATTCCGTTTGATTACATGAGTCTGGAGATTTCAAATATCTAGATAAGTTCAAATCTATAGATTTCAAATCTATGAAATCATAATTTATATAATTAACTGTTTGGTTAACCTAATATGTGGAATGAAATTTGTAGATTCATCTGTGATTTTTGTTAATGTGCAAATGTTTAGCGCTTTTATAGTATGGGGTGAAATCACCTCATATCTATAAATTTTACTGATTCATGTTTTTAGTGTAAAAAGATGAATCTCCAGATGATTTCATAAATCCAGGATTTTCACAACCAAATGGGTATAAATCTTGCATTAATGAATCCAGAGATTTTATATTCATGTAACCAAATAGGCCCTTCGGATGATCTCCCTTGACTGATGTTAGACCATGAATTCCAAGGGGATCCACAGGGTTAAGGTGATGGGATTTATTTATTTTTAATATTTTATTATTTTTTACTTGTGGCCCCCACATAATTTGTGGTTGTAAGGCCGTTGGAAGAGCACAAGTCGGGGAGATGATCCACACCAAGGTCTGATATGTTGACCTGTGTCGCCTTCTCGGTGCCTGGCGACGACACGCCCAACACGGTGACACATGTCAACATGTCGGGCGACTTTTGAAGATATATCAAATGCAGGTTTCGTTTTCTTTTTCTTCTCCTCGAATGTGCCGCTTGTGGTTGCCATCGCAACTTCCACCGCCGTGCATGAACCTGAAGAATCCTCCTTTCCCTTTGACTTCCACTACCACCACCACCACCACCCTCCACCACCTTCTAAGTTCTAACACCACTCATGCTCCAAGCCCCAGTTCACCTTCCCCACCTCCACTTTCTTCTTCTTACTACCCATCAATGCCTCACATTTTAGCTCGGGTCTCTCTGCTCCATCAGATTCCCATCAACCGGTTAATAATTACAATCATCAAGTGACTGCTGTACAACTCCTAATGGATGAAAGAGGTTTAGGTTGAAATTCAGTCAGGAGCAGAAGGAGAAGATGCTTGCTTTCTCAGAGAAACTGGGTTGGAAGATGCAGAAATAGATGAAGAAATGAATGACATGTCGACCTGTCGGGATAGTGCCATAGTGGGTGGTGCTGGCGTCGGAGAAATCAAACGACATGTCAACCATCGACGAATATCGCCGACTTTATGTTTATTTTGTGTCGCTGGGGGGAATCGTGTCGCCCCCAGTGATGTGTCTCGGCGATGTATCACCGACACAATGTACACTGATCCACACTCCCTTAAGTCATGTTTAAATAATTCATAATTCCTAAATTGTCCTTAATGTCTCATAACTTGACAGTATTACCTGTTTTATTTAATTATAATTTTACAATGTTGCCCTTACTAGAATTTTCATCCTAATTCAATAAATTTCAATTAATTAATAGATGTCCGTTATCCAAAATCTTCCTCCTTTGAAAGAAAAATAGAAAAACACCTATCTTCCATCTTCCATCTTCCATCTTCCATCTTCCATCTTTCATGTCATCTTCGTGTTTCAGCTTCCCTCACCCGCCGATCGCTCTCTACTTCATCTCTCCGGTGTAATAATTATATCTCTCTCTGTCTCCCTCGTCTGCAGAACTTTGCTTTTACGGGAAAGAAAATGTGGAAAATGCACCACCTGCATGATCAGGTCCTCACCCTCACCCAACAGGTTTTTCCTCCTCCTCCTCCTCCTCAAGGGAGCTCCTCTTTCTTACCAGTTGAACGGGTGTTCCGGGATTCTACGTCTTTGCTTGGCTACAAGAGAACAAGGGAGGAAGAAGAAGAAGAAGAAGAAGAAATAGCAGCTTCAATTCGAGGGAAGCATATACCTCCAAGAAACGAAGAAGAAACATTAACACCTCCAGTTGAATGACATGTCGAGAAAATCAAGGGGGATGGAGAAACTCAGATGATGATTCCTAACTTGCTATTCTTCTTTCTCATTTGGTTTCAGGATCTGGATGAGTTCTTTGTTTGGCTTTCTCTGGAATTGAACTGGAATTCTCCATTTTAAATGGATACCTTAGTTTCAATCTGGTTTTTTTTTTCCTCCAATAATTTCAATCTGATTTACTTGTGTTTCATGCTTGGAATGGTATGTCTACCAAAAAAATTGCTTGGAATTGTTTTACGTAGTTCAATTTACCTTTTTAGAAAAAATAAAATAAAAAATACTTTGAAGAAATTTTTTTTATTTTAATTTTTTAGCTGAGGTTCATTGGGGGACTAGTTTACGTGCACCTTGACTACATCTTTAGACATCTCAAACAATATATCGGTCTTCAAAGTCATAATATAACTCTACTGTAGAGTCGTAATTTTAAATTTTAGTACAAAAATACTACTAAAGATGTATTTGTCTTCCCCTCTAATTCAATTTACCATTCTAATGAAAAAATGTGGCGGTTACAATTTTAAGAGACATTTTGGGGTGTTTCTGTCAAGTTGATATATTTTTGAGATGTCTGTGATATATATATATATATATATATATATATATATATATATATATATATATATATATATATCATGCAATTCACAAGTGTGATAATGAAATTTATATGCGAATGTGTTCTTAGCACAATGGTGGCAGTAGAGATAGTACATCCAAGGAAGTCTTAAGTTCAAACCTCTGTCCTTCCACACCCTCTCCTTTTCATCCCTTGTACCTATGAGTCTCAATCCTTGCGGATGCCATCGCCTCCTACACGAACCAGCTCAAAGGGATGGTAGGCTTTTGCCACATGCTTTAACCATTGCTGACTTTCTCTCTTCTAACCATGGAGATATCTCTCTAAGAGGTTCAATTTATTTTGGATGATGTTCTTCCCTTATTCTCCCATATGATCAATGTAATTTTGTTTTTTTCTCGAAGGAATGCCAATAGGTTTGCTAAATTTTCTTGTTAGGAAGGTTGTATGAGCGGTTGTGTCTGATGGATTGACATCTCTCCAAGATTGGTGTTCATGATTGTTTCATTTATTTTCTTCAATGAAGTTTATTTACCAAAAAATAAAGATTTATCAAAGGTTGCGAAAATAATATAAAGTGAAAGAATATTGATACGAAGTTTTAGGTTATTTTGAAATCCAGATCATCACCTTGTTAGGGAGCACAGGTTTTACCACCATAAATTCAGTGGAATCCACAGGTAAAAAATAATAAAACATAAAAAAATATATATAAAAAAAAAAACCATTACCCAATCCCTGACCTCTTGTAATTTATGGTGGTAAAGCTGTCAGGGGAGCACAGATCCGGACTCTATTATTTTGGGTTCCTTTTCTTCTGTTTTTTTCTTCTATTTGTGGATAGTGTTATAACAGACTTAACAAATTGGCATGCCTATTTTGGAGTAGCCAGCCTATATAATACGTTCATCCTCCCAACGTTTCTCTCATTCCTTTTGCAGTTCAATATTTTCTCTGCATCTTCTTTCTTTCGAGAGAATTGCTTAAGGAATCGGGTGGTTTTCAGATTCAACTAGAGAATAACCAACACCTCCCTCCACCTTAATTCATTTTTATATTCAGAAATCATCAATTTTCATCAACAAAATGGCACGCCAAATGATCGTTGTTTTGGCTCTCATCTTTGTCGCCATCGTCGGCGTTGCATCCGCCGCCGCAGATAATTCCACCACTGCCACCCCCGCCGCAGGTAATTCCACCACTGCCACCCCTGCGGCAGGTAATTCCACCACTCCCACCCCCGCCGCAGGTAATTCCACCACTACCACCCCCGCCGCAGGTAATTCCACTCCCAGCCCCCGCCCCCGCCACTTCCAAGGGTGCCAATGCTTCAGCTCCTGCCGCAGATAAATCCAACGCCACCACCCCCGCCTCAGGTAATTCCACCGCCAGCCCCCCCGCCCCCGCCCCCGCCGCTTCCAAGGGTGCCAATGCTTCAGCTCCTGCCGCAGATAAATCCAACGCCACCACCCCCGCCTCATCAGCCTCACCCCAAGCCGCCGAAGGTGCATTGTCTCCCAGTGGAGCCGCCTCATCTGGCCCCGCTGCCGATGGTCCTGTAGGCAACACCGCCGACGATGCCGCATCCGGCCCTGTCGCACCCGCACCTGGTCCTGATGGCAGCGGCAAGAGCAGCGCATCTTCCATGGGATTCTCAGCCGTCACCGGCTTTGCCGCAGTTGCCGCCGGTTACTTCTTCTTCTAAGCGCCACCACCACCCCATTCTTTAAAAAATCATAGATCATAGGAGAGAGAGATGTTGTGAATTGTAACGGGCAATGCTCCGTCTTCTATCTTATCTTATTCCAAGCGTTCTGTCATTAATTTTACTTTTTGCAAATTTTCTTATTTCAACATATCATATCATATCATACTAAATATTAGTACTACTGTATAAAAATTAAACTTCAATTTCATTATAGTATGTTTTCTTAACAGACCAAAATACCCTCCCTCCGAACAACATATCCCTTCAAAACAAATCCGTAACTCCATGAAAAAGGCATAACTCTTAATATTTAAAGAAAAACCAGTGTGGCTATTTCCGTTCTTCATATTATAATTGCAAGAGAAGAAAAACAGAGAAATGAAGATGGCACTCCAACCGACGAGGAGATATATTTGCAACTCTAATTACAAATAAAGACACAATAATCCGTGATGATGTCTTTTTCGAATGCTGTGAAAAAAATTGTAGAAGGCAAGGTGCTCTCTTTCTTTCTCTCTCTCTTCTTCTTCTCTTTTTTCTTTTTCTTTTCTTTCTTTTTTTCCTTTTTTTTCTTCTTTCTTTTCAATAAAGAACTAGAATGTCCACCTTACCTGAAACAATATAAAGTAATATTTCAAATTGAGCTCGACTTCAGTGTTGCGCATTTGATATGCAGTATTGTGCTACAAATGGTCAAGATTGAGATCTTGACTGTCTGTTTCGTATCAGTGTGATAATACACTTTTTGAAAATGGGCGGTTGAGATCGAGACCTCGATTGTTCGCTATAAGAATTGCGTAGCACCCAAGCAATTTTACAAAACAACTCTAATCAAGAAAAAGTAACATCATTAAGTAACTCTTCCCTTCATATACTATTAATATCCTATATATGTTAGTCAAGTCTTGTGGTGATACTATGTTGCTTGGTTTGGAACTTCAGTTTCACATTTTTAAACATACGATTTACCATGGGAATGTATTTTTATGATTTCTTATTCTAATAAGAAGAGTTTCTATGCACCAAATATATAACTTCCACATACCTTGAGCATTTAAGCTAAAGCAAAATGAATTAGCTTACAGATGTAGGGTAGCTACATTGATTTTTAAAATAATATGTATCCACTACAGAAGAAAATGTGAGACCCAATAAGTAATAGGTATTGTCTTATAGAAAAATGAAGAAATCTATTGTTCGACTAAGATAATACAGGTTACAAGGGGAATCTATGAGTCTTAGAGACTTCTAGATTATATCTCCTCCAGTGATCTCCAACATTTCATTCCACATTCAAGATCGCATCCTTGAGATATACTAGCATTATCATAGAAACATAAAAAAGAATATTAATGTATTGTTCGCTTGGAAGAACCACCCCTTAATTCTCTCAGTGTTTCCTACCTATCCTAACATCTTCTACCGTAAGAAGTCCACATGCATATGCACGTGCGATTGGAAACCAATCAAACAGAAAATATAAGAAAACAAAAAGTATAATTAAAAGAGTCTTATTCTAATTAGGAACCTCAATCATACTTCCAACACTCCCCTTCAAGTTGAGGTTAAGATATTGTATATGTCCAACTTGGTCAAAATATGATAAAACATTTGTCTAGATCATAGTTAGTAAGTTCAGGTGCAACAATAATTCGGGTATGAATACGTCCGACAATTAATCAATTCATACATGAAGTAGTACGTTTCAATTAATTCGGCCCAATAAGTCGTGTACGGAAATTATACTTTATGCGTTTAATATGATTGATTTGAATAAGTACAGAGGAAAAAGCAAGCGGGAAGAGAGGAGGATTAGCCTCCGTAAAAATCAAGAGTGAAGTGATTTTTTGTAATTAACTTCAGAATTTTCATGCCTCCATAAACAAAACCTTCCACACAAAAAATAATAATAACACAAAAGCCTAATTTGAGACCCTTTTTTATTCTTTTGTATCTCTACTTCAAAGATAAACAAATGTATAAAAAAATATTTGTCATTTAACTCATTAAAATAATCCACAAAGCATTGTTTTAAACAAGAAAATATAAAAATCTTTTGTACATGATGCATTTTTTTTTGTTTAATTCTTTATCTTACTATCAAACAATTTCAATGTCTTTATTGTAAAGTTCCATAATAATGTTTCTTACCTTTTGCATATCGTCATACGAAAATAGACTTGTTATTCCTTTACCATCAATCAAGAGAAGGACTATAATCAATGGTACTAACTTTGAGTATGCATTCCTTTTATTTGCCCTAAACCATGAAAGGTTCTTGGGGAAACCCTAGTCATTATTTTAGTGACCATTTCACCCGAGAGACTGTAAAAAAACCATCAACCGACTATAATATGGACTAACTTGAGTACATTCCTTTTATTTGCCCTAAACCATGAATTCTGTATTATTTTAGTGACCATTTCACCCGATTGAGACTTGTAATGCCTACAAGCCCTCCATTTTAATGATGCCACAATTATACATTATGAATGGGCTTAAAGCATTAAAATGTGAAGTAAATCATGTTTTGCATAACTATTTCAACTTTTTGTTTTTTTTTTTAACTTAAGACATCTTATAAAAATGTACATAACTTAGATGGATTGAGTCATCTAACAAAGGTGACGGTTGATGATGAGCAAGGTGCAAATCTCGTGACTTATGAGTGAAGAAAACAATGAAAAACAATAAGAATGACGATTTTGCGAACTACATATAAAAATTAATGATTTTTCATGAACATTTTGGATTTCTATTTGTTAAATAAAGCATTAAAGTGATCAATATGTCAATTAACAGCTAATTAAAACAACAATTAATAAGAAAATCGATACAAGTTGGTTTCAAAGTTGGGTACGGCAACAATTGTAGGCTTAATACTTGGGAAAAGTTCATCTTTTCAATTGGACATTTAGTATGCATATCAATACGCGGATTTACTATGGTCCAGATAAACATCTGCAACTTGACCGTTAACCTTCATTAATGTCATATAGATTATGTCTGCCTCCAAATTTTTTTGATAAAATATAGATGGACTTTTCACTTGCTTTATCATCATCTCCATTGCAACTTTAGGTCTCCAAGGAAGAACAACAAAAAAAGAAGATAAAATCTTCAAATATTGAGAAGGCCGATTACTGCTCTAGCTTAGGAGAAATATATTTAAGGGGGTAAAACTCTCATGGTACAACAGTAAAAAATAAAACTCAGATTTGTTGCAATCTTAGATCTCCATAGGAAAACTTTGCCAAGGTAAATGACAAATCTTCAAAGATAAGGAAATTTTTTCTAAAGCAAGGGACACTTTCCAAAAATGTTAGAGATTAGGTTTTGCATAGGTCAAATGCCAAATCCACAACAAGGTTAAATCTCTAAAGTGTAAGACTATCAATATAATGGGTAATTAATCTCTAAAGGTAATAGAGATCAGGTTCTGCATAGTGTTAAGTCTCCAAATCTGGAAGATTGCCAATAGTAAAAAACAAAATTTGGAAGGTGACAGAATTCAAGTTCTAACAACTCTGAAGAAAGACACTTCAATAGCAACAACTTAACTCACTGTTGAGTTCATAAAATGTAGACAATATTTATTGACATTGAATTTTTGCATCTTTAATCTCCGCCTCATGTGCTTTACATGTGATTATCATCAAATTAGCTCAATTTAAAGGAATAATAGCAATATGATAATAAACTAGGATTTTTCAAGGAGTTTTTGACAAATATAAGAAAAGAATGATAAATCTATAAATATCACAGAACTGAAATTGAAGTGATATAAATATAATTAGGAAAAACCTCAAAAAAAAAAAAAAAAAAAAATCATTGCCAAAGATAAACTTGAAAGAAAGGAATTTTTAATAGCAATAATAATTTAGAAGGTCTAAGTAATAATTAGAGTGAAATTCTTCAAAACTCAAAAAAGAATTAATCAACCAACCTAATGTGTGGGCATTTTTCAAAAAAAATTAAAAATTAAATAAGATTTTATAACGTTATTTAGAATATCAAAAAGAATAGTAGAAAATGGACAATTGTCTTCCAATCATCCACCTAATGACCTAACTTTTAAATTTTTTTTCTCCAAACCAATCCTCCATCCTCCCTACGTCTAATTTATTTCTGAACCTCATGCAGCTCCATCCATCGTTATTAACTATTTTGGGATTCAGATTTGCAATATTTTGTGGACAACGTTGTAACAGATTGAACTGCCATGGCTATTCTTGGGTACAGAGAAAAGAAAGGATCTTGGTTGTTAGATAACCCAGCCTATATAATACCTCCACCATCTCAACATATCTTCATTCCTCAAGCAGCTTCTCTACATCTTCTAGAGAACTGTTGAAGGAATCGGCTGGTTTTTGAATTTTATCGATAAAACCAAACACCTCCCTTTTATCTTCTATCTTCTATCTTCTTCACTTCAAATTCGATATCATCAGTATGGCACGTCAAATGATCGTTGTTTTGGCTCTCATCTTCGTCGCCATCGTCGGCGTTGCATCCGCCGCAGATAATTCCACCGCCGCCACCCCTGCAGGTAATTCCACATCCGCCGCCACCACCCCTGCAGATAATTCCACCGCCAACGCCACCACCCCTGCAAATAATTCCACCGCCAACGCCGCCACCCCTGCAGATAATTCCACTGCCAACGCCACCACCCCTGCAAAAAATTCCACCGCCAACGCCACCACCCCTGCAGATAATTCCACTGCCAACGCCACCACCCCTGCAGATAATTCCACTGCCAACGCCACCACCCCCGCCAAGGGTGGCAATGCTACAGCTCCTGCCGGAGATGAACCAGCCGCCGACACCCCCGCCTCAGCATCCCCACCTACCGAAGCTGCATTGTCTCCCAGCACCGGCGCCGCCGCCGACGGTGCTGCTGCATCTGACCCCGCCACACCTGCACCTGCTCCTAGTGCCAGCGGCAAGATCACTGCATCTTACATGGGATTCTCCGCCGTCATCGGCTTTGCTGCAGTTGCCGCCGGTTACTTCTTCTAAGTGCCACCACCTCCATTTTTTTTTTTTTTTTCCAATTCACAGATCATAGGAGAGAAATGAGATGTTGTGTTTTGTAACGCGGCATGCAAGCATGCTCCGTTTCATCTATTTCTATTTTATTTCAAAATTTCATTTTAACATTCTTTTATTTTATAAAAGCTCATCAGATATCAGATTCAAATACTTTCCAACTTCCCAACATATATGATAATTCTACAAGAATAAATACACGAATGAATCATACACTACATGTATAAAACATCATTCTTTGTGTTTTTATGATTTTTTTTTATCATATTAATAAATTTATTTATCATAATTTTTCAATTGCCCTGCACATTTCTTTTAGAAACACATCCACCAGTCTCTACATTTCAAATGCATTAATAAGATTTCAGATGTTTCTACAAAAAGATAAAAATAAATGAAATTTCAAAAATCCGATAGAAAAATGACAAAAAGATATTAGAACATCAATTTGGAAGAGATGATCCAAGCATGAGTTCATTTTGGCCATGGTACTCGGAAAATTGAATCTTATAATGGCATCTTACATTTATACAAAGCGTAAAGCTATTCATATTACAAATCTTACTAGAAGTGCCCTTTTTATCAGAAGCTTGCTTGTGATTTCATAGCATCGGTCACAAAGAGGACTCTGTATCATTATGTTAATAAAAAATAGTTCGGTGGTATGTTAACAAATTGGATCCATTACAGAAACGAGACTTCATAAGTTTAGAGACTTGAAAGCAGAACAAATGGCATAAAGACTCAATTGTCTTTCAAAAAGAGATGTGGCAATATTGAAGAGACAACTATCTCAGTTGCAAGCATATTTGGGGTGGAATCCAATATATGACTAGGTTGTCCAATATTGTAATCATCATTGAACAGGAACAAGAATATAGGGTTCTTTGAGAATGTCACTTTGGGAATTCCAACAATTTGTTTAACTGATACTAATTGTGACTTAGATCTCGCAAATATTTCAATTCCAACTATTCAAGCAAATCAAGTGAGTTGAAAAAGAGAGCGTTGAATCAAAATAATTCTTTTTTAGTTCTATACTTCTATTTTTGAATGTTCTATTATGTTTAGTCAATACACTAAAAGGGTTATGCGATATATCTAGTATAAAAGTAGGCTCACATTTTTATTCGCAAATAGGAAGTTTTCAAGTTCATTGGGTTGTAGTTGCTATCTTTATTAGGTTCAACCATTATGGTTGTTCAGAATCCACAAACCATTATGTTCGATGGTAAGAATTTCTTTGAATATGTCCTTGAATTCATGCGAGACTTTAACAAAACTCAAATTGGAGAAGAATATGGTCATTGGGTTCCCTTTATTGAAACTATGTTCTTATTTAAATTGGTCAACGGCTTTTTTGCCTTGGAAAATCATACAGTTACTTCATAGAGAGTTACCGGTGCCTACAAATGATATAAATATTACTGCAATTGCTTTAGCTTCACTCACATCGGCCTAACCCTAAAATTATAATACTAAAATAGTAGAGGAAACTAGAGCCAATCAGGTGAACCAACCGTCTCCAAAATCCAGCCTGCCTTAAGACAAAAGTAATCAAGACTGGGCTGGCATGAGCCACGATATCCTGACTTGGGCTTAGTTGATCTAATATTTATTCGTGAAGGAGATTTTAAGAATTTTGGCCCAATCGATCCACTCAAGCATTCAAAATTGATCAAATTACATGTTGACCCCTTGCATTTGCAATCAATTACGTTTACTATCTTTAAAAAAATCAATTACTACCTCATCTTTAATGTTAAAGATCAAAGTTAAATGATGATGGCCAACACAGAACTGTTCTAGTGGTTGAAACCAACATCTCTTAGTGAAGAGGTTGTAGGTTCGACTCTCGAGGCATATTAATATCCCCATCCCTTGGCTTAATAAAGCCCCTTTGTAAAAAAAAAAATAATTAAATGATTATATCATCACGAAATAAATATTTAAAATATCAATTTTATCCTTCTTTATCCATCCAAAGTACTTTTTCACAATACCAACTTTTCTCTCATCTCTTTATTTTCTTCTCTCCTAAGTCCTCTTCCAGTTCTTTCGCCTTATCCTTCCCTGTCTCCCACAACTAACTTGCTGAACAGTCTTGATGAGATAAGTTGTGTTTATCGGTTTGGGTCGACGGATCAAAGAACCAATTGTAACTAACAGTTTTTTTTTTCTGTTTTTATTTTTGGGTAAACAACCGTATTTAACAGTGGCAGCAGCTTGTATAACAGTCTGACATTTGCAACTCACTGGAGCAAATTTATTTTACAAATGGTCCAAAAAGATCAGTTTTGGGTTCACCAGAGCGTCTGAAATATGAATCAGACATAGATGATGACGAATCAATCAGCACCAATAAGCTCCATTCAGTCCATTGATCCTTTAAGAACAACTCAAACTCGTCCGAATCCTTGTCAGTACCATCACTTTAATCTTTGAAGTCCCTGACATTTTGGCAACCGATGTTCTCCCCTGACGTTTTTTTTTTTTTTTTGGTAATTCCCCTGACGCTTTTGAATCATACAATAGGAGTGGAATTCAACGTGGGTCTCATTAAAACTTAATTTTTGTGGGCCCCACTAATATTGTGTGGTGAAAAATATCAGGAAAACACATTGTTCTTCCCTAACAGAGTAGGTGCTTCAGACTCCTCTATGTATCTGAAAACATATCTTGGGGAACCCTAAAGCACTCATGGTATCATTATGAATATACAAACCAAAATTGTGAAAGCCTAAAAATATACATGCCCAGTTGAGATGTGATATGATTGCATCACGATGCCTAAGGACAAGATCTAATAGATCATTGTATCGGGTAGTTGGATCATAGTCTCGTCCACATGGCTCAAGAATTCCTCCCGGTCGGCCTACGAGTACATAATGGACGCAATCCAATGGGTGTAGATGCAACTGTCCTAAACCCAATGGTGAGCGATGGCTAAAGGACTAAAAAACGAGAATGGAAAGCAGAGATAGAATAGGGGAGTGTGGATCATCTCCCTGTCAGGGAAAGTGCTCCCCTGACGGTGTTACAACCACAAATCATGTGTGGCCTACAAGTAAAAAATAATAAAACATAAAAAAATACCTGTGCTCCCCTAATGGTATTACAACCACAAATCGTGTAGTATCCACAGGTAAAAAATAATAAAACATAAATTTTTTTTTTAAAAATAAAATAAATAAAAACCATCATCCAAACCTTGTGGGCTACCCTATAATTTGTGGTGAATAGCTATCAGGTGAGTTGATCTGGATTCAAAATAGGGTAGAGTGATGAGGGTAAACCTGGTATTGTAAAAAGTACTTGGATAATGAAGGGTAAAATTAAATTTTGAACATTTGTAAGTGATGAGATTGTTATTTAAATTTAATCTTTAACAGTAAGGGTAAGTTTGTAATTGAATTTTTTCAAGAGTTGTAGATGTAATTGATTGCAAATGCAGGGGTTCACATGTAGCTTACTCTTTTCAAATTAACCGAAAAAACAAGAGCGTGCGGTAGACAAGTTCTATTTTAATGCGCAACACTATGCTGCTAACGGTCGTTTGTCTAGCTTTCAACCACCTGTGAGACAGACTATTGAGATTGAAATTTGGGTCAATCTTGACAGCAGGTGCTACGCAATTAATGCGGCAGACTTGGCCATCCCATGGATTGTGGTAATAGACTTAACTACCATGGCTATTGTTGGGTACTGGGAGAGAAGGATGTTGGGCTACCCAGCCTATATAATACCTTCACCCTACCAACATCTCTTCATTCCTAAGTAGTTTCTCTGCATCTTTCTAGAGAATTGCTGAAGGGATCGGGTGGGTTTCGAATTCAATCAAATAAAACCAACACCTCCCTTCTATCCTTCCTTCTCCTTCGTCTTCTTCACTTTAAAGTTCAATTTCATCAACATGGCGCGTCAAATGATCGTTGTTTTGGCTCTTGTCTTCGTCGCCATTGTCGGTGTTGCATCCGCCGCCAAAGCACCAGCTAAGTCTCCTGTCAATTCCACGGATGGCCATGCTTCAGCTCCTGCCGGAAATAAATCCGCCACCAACGCAACAGCTAAGTCCCCTGTCGGTTCCACAGGTGGCCATGCTTCAGCTCCTGCCGGAAATAAAACTGCCGCCTCATCATCATCAACTGCACCTACACAAGCCACTGAAGGCGCATTGTCTCCCAGTAAAGGCGCTGGCCCCGCCGCCGATGGTCCCATAGGCAACACCGCCGACAGTGCTGCATCTGGCCCCGTCGCATCCGCACCTGCCCCTGGCAAGAGTAGTGCATCTTCCATGGGATTCTCCGCCGTCACCGGTTTTGCCGCAGTTGCCGCCGGTTTCTTCTTTTGCTAAGCGCCAACACCACCCCCCATTGTTTTTCATTCACAGAGATAGGAGAGAGATGTTGTGACTTGGAAGTTGTAAGGAGCAAATGCTCCATTTAATCAATTTCTATAAACTTTTTTTTTTTTGGTAAACCAATTTCTATAAACATTCTTTCATTGGAAAACTTTCACATACCCCTAATTAGCTACTCTTAAAATTATTACCATTAGAAATCACCATTAAATGCTGTTATTTAAACTTAAAAAAAAAAAAAAGGAAAGAAGAGAAGAAGTGACCTTAGATAATAAATAAATAAAATAATAATAATAATAATAAAAAGGAGAAGAAGAAGTGACCATAGATGTTGTTAATGACTAAAATAGTCATTCTACCCTGACCGGTCCGACCAACGGGTTTAATAAAGTTGTCTTGACCATAGTGTTAATGGACGGTCCGACCATCGTGTCAAGAGTACCCGGTCAAGATAAACTTCTATCATTTGCCAATTTCTTAGAAAAGATAAGTCAAGTAAAAAACTCTTTCTAGAGTTACTTTCCTAACACCACTCTTCTTAGAGTTATATTCGGAGTCTAACTCTGATATCTAAAGCTATGTAAGCACCTCAGGCAGACTTTATATAGTAAGTATTCATATTCTGTGTGATCAATTACTTGAATTTTCAATTGAGTAGTTGATATCATATCATTGGTATTAACTTGCTCGTAGGAGACAGGGAAGGACGAGCAGGATTTCGTATGATACAATTGGCGCCGTCTGTGGTAATTTTGATCAAAAAGCCATCGCGCAAATCAGATCAAGAATACTAAACCAACCTTATGGTATTTTTATTTTTCAATTGACGAATTCTTCAGCGATTCAAAGGTATATTCGTTTAATCCCGTTCTATGGGTAATTCAACTATACGGTCTAGCTGTTTTTCATTCACCAGAACATGATTAATTTACTGTGCATTGTGGTGTCGCCTAATGATTTGGAAAACACAATGAATTTAGTTGGTTTCCTTTTAATGCAATAAAGAAACAACGTGCCGTAAACAGATGAAATTGCATTCAACCAAAATTGTTTGGTTTTATAATGATTTTTTTGAGATCGGCATCGCCATCATTATAGTCGTATTGATATTTATAAATTCTGATCTTGCCAAAACCATAGGCAAGGTCTAGTTTGTTCTTTAGTTTTCTGATCGAAAGATACCTGATTATTTCAATCTTAGCGATGATCTGATAAAAACAAGAGAAAGGAGAACTGAATATCTTTAATGAAGGTTCTTTACTGATCTTGTTTTAACGTTCTTATTTACGAATTTTATTCTGACCATATCAAACTTGGCTGAAACAAAAACAAAAACGAATTCAAGGAAGTACTGAGTTCTCCATAGGTTGCAATCTTATCAAGATAGGCATCCACCGTCTTCACAACCCCTTGAATGACCTGGGAACAAATCTCACTGAGATCACCGGCGGCGTTGAAGATCGTTAAGCTCTTCTCCTCCTCAACAAAATCGGAGAAAATCCTCCGAGTGCTTAGCAAATCAAAAAAGTCCACTATACTCGTTAACTGGGTTACCGCCTGGGTTTCTTTTACTTCCCTGGAACCGGATCCCCTCGATCACTGTTTCAGTGAGAAAAAACTGTAGAGAAAGTTTGTGAAGAGGACATCTTCTTTGATCATCTGTACATAATGTTTCAGTCTTTCTGCACTTTACCTGTGAAATGAGTTCAAACTGATTTCAATTTCATCTTTGTTGTTGCCCTCTTTCAATGAGCGATTCAAATGATGGTTTACATTATTTGCAAATTGGGATCTCTTAAATACTCTGAACTCAAGGAAATATTCCTGCATTAAGAAACCAGTCTACAATGACATGCATGCTTCATTACGGAAGAGATCCGTTTCTCCAACTCGTTCCTGCAACTTATCAAAATGCTCATGAAGATCGCCGACCCAGCAAGCAGCAGAAGAAGTTCACTGAAAATACCACTTTCTCTTGTAGATAACGTTGCTGATTCTTGAGCTCATAATCGTTTGGATCAGAAGATGTAAAATTGACGGTATGAAGTATTTCAGTGTATATCATCAAAGCGGATGCCAAGGTTTGGATTTTAGCTCCACGGGCCGGGTTTCATAGCAGAAAGTATTCTATTGAACAGGCCGACCTCAAGGCTCGGAAGCTCTTCCGCCCACCAATCGCCTCCTTACAGGCCTGCAAGTCACAAAGTCTTATCTCACTTACACTGGAATCTGAAAACATAGCTTTTCTGAGTAGGAGATCATAGATTGTTAACTGACACTGTGACCTTGCTCCTTGTGGCATTGACAGATCTTTGAACAATTTTGAGTTCTTTAATGAAATAGAAAGAGAAAGAGAAAGCGAAAACCAAATTTCTCATGTACAAGAAATCATGGTTCTTTCTTTTTCTGAAGACGAAGCATTCCACATCTTGAACAACGAATGCACTGCATGCATAAAAGAACATGACCAGGCGGCAAAGAGCTTTAGGATTTCCTATGGAAGACCACAGCCACGTTTTGGAGGAGGACAAAGGTAGAATCGCCATTCTCCTTCATCTTCTTTAGGTGAAACCACAATAAATCTGAGTTTGCAGCCAGATCTTTAGAAAGCAAATCATGCATCTCTAAACTCAAACAAGCTCGGGCCTCCGAGTTTTCAATGATCATCGCTCGAAGATTTATAGAGACAACGATGAAGAATGAATCTACTCGTTCGGGCATCAACAAATGTATTCCATGCCAATTGAAGCAAAAAGGGGATGCACCTAGAGAAGAGAGAGCAACTGCTGCAATCTAACTCCAATTCAGGCGATTCTAATTAAGCAGTCCTTCACCATCATGCTCCATTATATGACGTTAAAGGGTGTTCGCGATCAGAATTATTTTTCTTTGAAGGAAGCAGATTACCAAAGCTCTCCAGGTTGCAGCGAGGAACCAAGCTGGAAGGGGAGGTTGAATTTCAAGGCTTGAAGCCAGTCACAAGCTGCTGCAGCACAAGAAACGGGTTTTACTAATCATAAATCGGATTGAAAAGCCCAAAGATGATTTGAACAGAAGGATTTTATCGCTCCTGCAAATAGACCAAACATTGCTCGATTACCATTCCAAGAAGAACTTCACGTTGAACCCAAGTGTTGTCTGAGGCTTTAATGACATTAGTACCAGTTTGGATCCAAGAAATCATAAAAAATCAAGAACAAAAGCAGCTTGTCCTTGCTTGCGAAGAAGCATCCCAGCTTATTTTAGTCGGAGAATTGCAATATATCGCTCCAAAAGAGACAAGTTCATCATGGGAGTACAATGGTAAGACCTCCAAAGTAGAAGATGTTTAAATGGCGAAAAATCCAATTTTGATGATCGACATATCTCTTGAATCATGAAGACACAGATTTCCCAGAAGAGAAAAAATTACCTCTCAATATTTAATTTACTTCAGCATGGTGTTTACGGATTCCTATATCAAAGAAACGGTGGAATATAAGATTCAGTTGAAATAGAGATGAGTTGATACCAGGCAATTACATCATGGATCAATTCGAACTCTAACTGCAGATTTTCCGCCCAGACTCCTCGAATCACGATAGATTGTGGTTTCGAGATAAGTATGATTGTCGCTCATCTTTGAATTGATTTTCTCACACTGATCTACTTTTTCTCTCAGATTCATATTTATCTATATGATCGTTAGAAGAATGCATGATCGAAATTATTCGCCATATACAACCTAGAGTTGAATGTGGAATATCAAGCAATATTACTTTTAAGCTAGCTATATAGCACTGGAATTCAACAGTATATTTAGCTTCAATAACAAAAGTCTTATATACAATATTTTCAAAGCCTTTGAGCTTGTGGATAGCAAAATATCATCAAAATTACAAGTATCGAAGCTCGAGATATAATCGACCATACATGATCGAGAGAAAGGAGTTCTATATATAAGCAAAAGTTCTCAGCTGGATGAAGCATAACAACTCAACAAAGACTTGACCTATCATGCTCGGGGGAGTAGAGAGAGATATAAACATCTCACATCTTGACCTCCTCGTACATAAAGCATAAAAGGCTTGAAAAGTGACAAGTAGCCATGCTCGACGAAAGAGGTCTATATATACAAGTCTAAAAGACTACTATATTAGAAACATATGAGTCAACAACAATCACTCTGCTCAACCAACATTGGAAGAACACTGCTCGACCAGATCAATAACTCTACTTGACCAGCATTGGGAAGAAAAAGACCTAAGTTCCATAGGCATAAAAAGATGTAAGACCTAAGGGCCTCCAGAAAGGGTGTAAGACCTAAGGGCTTCCAGAAAAGGTGTAAAACCTAAGGGCTTCCAAAAAAGGTGTAAGACCTAAGGGCTTCCAAAAAATGTGTAAGACCTAAGATACTTTAGGCTTCTAAAAATAAAAAAGGTGTAAAACCTAAGGGCTTCCAAAAAAGGTGTAAGACCTAAGGGCTTCCAAAAAAGGTGTAAGACCTAAGATACTTTGGGCTTCCAAAAAAGGTGTATGACCTAAGATACTTTAGGCTTCCGAAAATAAAAAAGGTATAAGACCTAAATTTAGGCTTCCAACAACATAGTGTGCAAATACATCTATGACGAGCAACATAGTAAGCAAATACGTCAAGAGCATCGTAGTTTGCAAATACGTTACGAGCACCATAGTGTGCAAATACGTCACGAACACCGTAATGTCCAAATAAATCACGAACACCGTGGTGTGTAAATACAACAAGTTACCATGCTCGGAGGAAGTAGTCGAACATATATCTACATATACCGGGCAGGTAACCATGGCAATTGGCAAAATCTTCAATTAAAGAAGAGGACGATCAATGATAATTCAATAGCCGAAGAGACAATTAGCATAATCCTTGGCCAATGCATGGTCAACCAAACAACTTCAAATGAAAGCTCAAGAGCTCGACCAGGTTGGTGATTCTTCTCGACCACAACCAGTTCGACGACCAAATCAATGGTTTGAGCACTATGAAAATTAAGATGCATTTCAACTAGAACAATGGCTTAAACAGAGATGATACAAAAGATCTTATCCCCATAAATACACCACTTGCAACCTTGGTAGAGCAAAATCACCAAACCAAATCAAAGCTTGATTAAGAGGAAAATCTAGTCCCTTGGTCCGAACATGGAACACCGTTACCAAGTGACTTATGGTCGACCTCAAATAGACCGACCAGGGTCAAGAAGACAAAGCAAAGGAGTCTCCGATAAAGTTGCAAAAAATGTGAAAATCATGATCAAGGTTAATCAAGGAATTTTACAACTAAATAAAGTATTAGAGGACCAAGGGCAAGATTGGCAAACAAAAGTGGTCGATCCAACCCAAGCATTAATGCAAATATTTCGCTTGCTGAACAACTCTTCGCCTCGCTATTTAGCATTACTTCTCAGCCACAGAAACACGATGACTTCTCGAACAAGTATATAACACTTTTCGACCACAGAAAAATGTGGAGAAAAAAGATAAGAACAAAGGACTTACTTGTCTGGGTATGGGAAAGCGAAGCAGAAACCTCAAGATAAGAGGCAAGAAAGAGCTTCCGTAGCGGCAATAGCAACTTCTGTTTTCTCAAGAAACGCAGAAATGAAAAAGCAGAGAAGAAGAAATGTAGAAGAAGAAATAAAGGAGGTACCTGTTCGGATCAATCAAGGACACCTTGCACGGGAGTAATGTAATCCCTTGGGTCGAACACACTGTCCTCTACTCCAATGGACTGGGGGGCTTCTGTTAATGACTAAAATAGTCATTCTACCCTAATCGATCCGACCAACGGGTTTAATACAGTTATCTCGACCATAGTGTTAATGGGCGGTCTGACCATCGTGTCAAAAGTACCCGATCAGGATAAACTTCTATCATCTGCCAACTTCCTAGAAATGATAAGTCAGGTAAAAGACTCTTTCTAGAGTTACTTTCCTAACAAAACTCTTCTTAGAGTTATATTCGGAGTCTAACTCTGATATCTAAAGCTATATAAGGTAGGCTTTATGTAGTAAGTATTCATATTCTATGTGATCAATTACTTGAATTCTCTATTAAGTAGTTGAGATCATATCATTGGTATTGACTTGCTTGTCGGAGACGTACCTACACCCCCCAAGGTCAAGCACATGTTTTGCAGGAACGTGACAAGGAAGGACGAGCAGGATTTCGTATCAACAAATGTTATAACGCCCATCTTTGGAACCTAAGTGATGAGAAACATATGAAATGAGTGGTCGAGATTTTGATCTCGACCACTCATTCTATACTCACCATAAACATCTCAACTCTCAGTATTATACATTTAATGCGCAACACTGAAACTGTATCCTTCATCTTTCTTTTCGTTACTTCCATTTCAATTGCATAAAAGTTATTTCTCTTACTAAATATGCTTTAACTTTTCTCATGATGCATCTCGATGGGTGTAGGGTTTAGAAATTCAAATATATTAGTGCCCTGCATTGATCTTCCCTTCTCCACAAAAATGGTTCAAAAAATGAATTTGATTAGAATGTGAGGATAGTATTGAAATTTTAAAAATAAAATTTAAGTGAAGTCTAACCTTCTTAGTAATAATGTATCTGACTAATAAACTATATACTTCAAGGGGTGACATTAATTCTAGGATACCTCAAGAAGTAGCTCTGAAAATTTTCCACTTTTATTCGTTTTTTTATTTAATATTTCTATTAAAATATTTGTCCCTCTCTTATGATTATCTACCCTTCATAGTAATAATCATCTTTTATTTTCATATAAATTTAGTTGATTGAGAGCAGAGTCCAACCCACTACTGAGAATTTCTCTTTTGCACTACAATTACATGAAAGAAATTGTAACAAAACAGTCTTTCTTTGGTTCTCCAAACAGAATAAAGATTTCGCAACTAAGTTTTGTTTTTTTTTCTTCTTTTCTTTCTGTCAATGCAATTTCTTTTTGTAGAAAGAACGGGGTCACTCAAGACATAACAGAAAACAAAACAAAACAAAAACTAATTTGGCCCCACCAACATATCAAACTGAAGAAAATCCTCTAATTTCGAAGGTGACTTTTGTAGGATTTTCAAGATTTATATTTCATCACAGAACATCCTTGAAAACCAATTGGCTACTTGGTTTCTTTCCCGTCTAATGTGGGTGAAACACACATGTCCATTTGATATGAATCTTTAACTGATGTCATTAATAATGTTACCAAACTTTCCTTGAATCTTCGAATAAGGATGAAAAAACAGGATAGCCTGGCAAGAGTCAGATTCCATTTCAATAAGTCATGCCTCCATATTGAAAGCAATGTCCAATCCTTCTTTCAATGCCAAAAGTTCAGCTTCTAGAACTTCATTACAGTGCACATTTTTTTGTGAATCTGCTTCGGAAATCTCTAATATTTTAATGCATATTTATAATTTCAACATATATTCACAGAATAGTGTAATTTATCTATTTATTATTTATATACTTTCCATTATAAAATTCAATCATTTTTCTACAAAAAATAATAAACAAAAATAAAATTCAAAAATGTATTCATTTTTGAACCGCAAATCAATTGGATTTTGCTTTGTAGCAATACCACATCCGAGCACCAGCTAGATGGAATCATGGAAGTCATTCAGGAGCCTTGGTTGGATGGAAAACACCATTTACAATGAATAGTAAATACTAAATAGTAAATACCAACTTGAGTGAGAGTATGTTGTTTTTGTTTCAAACGAACCAGAATCATCTGAAATTTAACTCGAACCAAATCAATCATGTTTGCAACCAACAATTTAGATTAAAAGTGCAGAGGTGTGTGAGTAAATATAGTCAATGCAGGGTTGGTAGAGTGATAAGATCCATACTTCTCAGTAGAAAAGTCATGGAGCTCCCTCTGAGGATGTAATCGAGGTGCGCGCAAGCTAGCCCAGATGAACCTCAGACACCAAAATAATTATAAATTTGATTATGCAGGGTTGGTAGAAGCATCTATGGAATACGGAAAAACATCATCTACTAGGCAGAACACTAAACATATATGCCAAATAATTGGCCGAAATAACAAAGAAACTACAAGGCTATTTTGGATTATTCAAATTTAAAATCAAGCTTTAAATCTCAGCTGGTTATTTGGGATATATCTGCACTTTGATGTGCACAACAGATGATTTTTTTCCGAGAAGCAATGATGTCAGGGTCACAAATCCGAACTCTATTTTGAGATCCAATTCATCCATATTTTGTGGCTAGTGGTAACAAATTTAACTGCCATGACTATTTTTAGGTACGATTTACCAAAAAAAGGAAAAATACTATTTTTTGGTACAGAGAAAAGAAAGGATCTTTGGTTACCCAGCCAATATAATACCTTCATCCTCCCAACAACTCTTCATTCCTCTCACAGTTTCTCTACATCTTTCTAGAGAACTGCTGAAGGAATCGGGTGGTTTTCATATTCAATCAGAATAACCAACACTTCCCTTCTTCTTGTTCTTCTTCACTTTAAATTCATTCATATCCATTAATCAATTTCATCAGCATGGCACGGCAATTGTTCATTGTTTTGGCTCTCATCTTCGTCGCCATCGTTGGCGTTGCATCCGCTGCCACGGCACCAACAAAGTCTCCCGTCGATTCTAAGGGTAGCGTTAATGCTTCAGCTCCTGCCAAAGGTGCCGCCGCTGCCGTGGCAGCACCTAAGTCTCCCGCCGGTTCTAAGGGTAGCAATGCTTCAGCTCCTGCTAAAGGTGCTGCCACCGCCGACACCCCCGCTGGAGGTGCATTGTCTCCTAGCGTGGACGGTGCCAGCACCCCTGAAGCCAACACTGCCGCCGATGCCGCATCTAGCACCGCCACACCCGCACCTGCTCCTGGCAAGAGTAGTGCATCTTCCATGGGATTTTCCGCCGTCACCAGTTTTGCCGCAGTTACCGCCGGTTTCTTCTTTTGCTAAGCGCCACCACCCCCCCCATTGTTTCTCATTCACAAAGATAGGAGAGAGATGTTGTGACTTGGAAGTTGTAGCGAGCAAATGCTCCATTTAATCAATTTCTATAAACGTTTGTTTTTGGTAAACCAATTTCTATAAAAGTTTCTTTCATTGGAAAACTTTCTCATACCCGGCCCTTAGCTACTTTTAAAATTATTACCATTAGAAATCACCATTAAATGCTGTTATTTAAACTAAAAAAAGTAAAAAATTAAAAAGAAGAAGAAGAAGAAGAAGAAGTGACCATACATGTTATAACGCCAATCTTTGGAACCTAAGTGATGAGAAACATAAGAAATGAGTTGTCGAGATTTTGATCTCGACCACTCATTCTATCCTCACCATAAACATCTCAGCATCTCAGTATTATACATTTAATGCGCAACACTGAAGCTGTATCCTTCATCTTTCTTTTTGTTACTTTCATTTCAATTGCATAAAAGTTATTTCTCTTACTAAATATGCTTTAACTTTTCTCATGATGCATCTTGATGGGTGTAGGGTTTAGAAATTCAAATATATTAGTGCCCTCCATTGATCTTCCCTTCTCCACAAAAGTGGTTCAAAAAATAAATTTGATTAGAATGTGAGGATAGTATTGAAAATTTAAAAATAAAATTTAAGTGAAGACTAACATTCTTAGTGATACGGGATCTGACTAATAAACTATATACTTCAAGGGGTGACATTAATTCTAGGATACCTCAAGAAGTAGCTCTAAAAAGTTTTCCTCTTTTATTCATTTTTTTAAAAAATATTTCTATTAAAATATTTGTCTCTCTCTTATGATTATCTACCCTTTATAGTAATAATCACCTTTTATTTTCATATAAATTTAGTTCATTGAGAGCAAGTCCAACCCATTTCTGAGCTTTTCTCTTTTGCACTACAGTTACATGAAAGAAATTGTAACAAAACTGTCTTTCTTTGGTTCTCCAAATAGAATAAAGATTTCGCAACTAAGGTTTGTTTTGTTTTGTTTTATTGTTTTTTGTTTATTTTATTTTATTTTCAATGCAATTTTTTTGGGTAGAAAGAACGGGGTCACTCAGGACATAACAGAAAACAAAACAAAAGAAAAACTAATTTGGCCCCACCAACATATCAAACTGAAGAAAATCCTCTAATTTCGAAGGTGGCTTTTGTAGGATTTTCAAGATTTACATTTCATCACAGAACTTCCTTGAACACCAATCGGCTACTTGGTTTCTTTTCCGTTTAATGTGGGTAAAACACACATGTCCATTTGATATGAATTTTTAACTAATGTCATTAATAATATTCCCAAACTTTCCTTGAATCTTCGAATAAGGATGAAAAAACAAGATAGCCTGGCAGGAGTCAGATTCCATTTTAATAAGTCATGCCTCCATATTGAAAGCAATGTCCAATCCTTCCTTCAATGCCAAAAGTTTAGCTTCTAGAACTTCATGACAATGCACATTTTTTTTTTTGAATCTACCTCGGAAAGCTCTAATATTTTAATGCATATTTATTATTTCAACATATATTCACGGAATAGTGTAATTTATCTATTTATTATTTATATATTTTCCATTATAAAATTCAATCATTTTTCTACAAAAAAAAATAATAAACAAAAATAAAATTAAAAAATTTATTCATTTTTGTACCGCAACTCCATTGGATTTTGCTTTGGAGCAGTGCCACGTCCGAGCACCAGCTAGATGGAATCATGGAAGTCATTCAGGAGCCTTGGTTGGATGGAAAACACCATTTACATTGAATAGTAAATACTAAATAGTAAATACCAAGTTGAGTGAGAGTATATTGTTTTTGTTTCAAATGAATCTAAATCATCTGGTGTTTAACTCGAACCAAATCAATCATGTTTGCAACCAACGGTTTAGATTAAAAGTGTAGAGGTGTGTGAGTAAATATAGCCAATGCAGGGTTGGTAGAGTAATAAGCTCCATACTTCTCAAAAGAAAGGTCATGGAGCTCCCTTTGAGGATGTAATCGAGGTGTGCGCAAGCTAGCCTAGATGAACCTCAAACACCAAAAAAAATATAAATTTTATTATGCAGGGTTGGTAGAAGCATCTATGGAATACGGAAAAACATCATCTATTATGCACAACACTACACATATATGCCAAATAATTGGCCCAAAAAACAAAGAAACTACATGGCTATTTTGGATTATTCAAATTTAAAATCAAACTTTAAATCTCAGCCTATTACGTGGTATATATCTACACTTTGACGTGCACAATAGATGATTTTTTTCGGAGGAGCAATGATGTCAGGGTCACAAATCCGAACTCTATTTTGAGATCCAAATTATCCATATTTTGTGGATAGTGGTAACTGATTTAACTACCATGACTATTTGTAGGTACGTTTTACCAAGAATAGGAAAAAGACTATTTTTAGGTATAGAGAAAAGAAAGGATCTTGGGTTACCCAGCCAATATAATACCTTCATCCTTCAAACACCTCTTCATTCCTCTCATAGTTTCTCTACATCTTTCTAGAGAACTGCTGAAGGAATCGGGTGGTTTTCATATTCAATCAGAATAACCAACACTTCCCTTCTTCTTGTTCTTCTTCACTTTAAATTCATTCATATCCATTAATCAATTTCATCAGCATGGCACGGCAATTGTTCATTGTTTTGGCTCTCATCTTCGTCGCTATTGTTGGTGTTGCATCCTCTGCTACGGCACCAACTAAGTCTCCCGCCGATTCTAAGGGTAGCGTTAATGCTTCAGCTCCTGCCAAAGGTGCTGCCGCCGCCGTGGCAGCACCTAAGTCTCCTGCCGGTTCTAAGGGTAGCAATGCTTCAGCTCCTGCCAAAGGTGCTGCCACCGCCGACACCCCTGCCGGAGGTGCATTGTCTCCTAGTGTGGACGGTGCCAGCACCCCCGAAGCCAACACTGCCGCATCTGGCACCGCCACACCCGCACCTGCTCCCGGCAAGAGTAGTGCATCTTCCATGGGATTCTCTGCCGTCACCGGGTTTACCGCAGTTGCAGCCAGTTTCTTCTTTTGCTAAGTGCCACCACCACCCCCATTGTTTCTCATTCACAGAGATAGGAGAGAGATGTTGTGACTTGGAAGTTGTAACGAGCAAATGCTCCATTTAATCAATTTCTATAAACGGTTTTTTTTTTTTTTTGAAAACCAATTTCTATAAACGTTCTTTCGTTGGAAAACTTTCACATACCCCTTAGTTACTCTTAAAATTATTACCATTAGAAATCACCATTAAATGATGTTATTTAAACTGAAAAAAAAAATAGGGTAATTTTCGTATGGACCCCTGAGGTTTGGTCTATGTCATTTTTAATCCAAAAAAATTGAAACTTTGCATATGCCTTCCCTGTGCTATAGAAAAAATCAATTTAATAACCAATTATCGTTTCTATGACCAATTTGCCATTATTCTTTTTTTTTTGGGCAAATTTCATTTAGACCCCCTGAGGTTTTGTTTGTGTCATTTTTAGTCCAAAAAATTTGGGACTTTGCATTTGTCTTCCCTGTACTATAGAAAATGTCAATTTAAGGACAAATTATCACTTTTATGACCAATTTGCCCTTTTTTTTAATTTAATTTTTTACATATACATCCTACGTGCCATGAAACTCGTGACTCCCCTTTTAGTACAAAAATAGGGTTTAAGCTAAGGGGTACTTGAGTGATTTTAACATATAAATGTATTTTGGTCATATATTAAAATTTATTATTTTCTATAATTTTTGGATTAAAAGGGAGTCACGAGTTTCATGACAGGTAGGATGGATATGTAAAAAAAATTAAATTAAAAAAAATAAATAAATAAAGGCAAATTGGTCATAAAAGTGATAATTTGTCTTTAAATTGACCTTTTCTATAGTATAGAGGAGACAAATGCAAAATCTCAGCATTTTTGGACTAAAAATGACATAAACCAAACCTCAGGGGGTTTAAATGAAAGTTGTCCAAAAAAAAAAAAAAAAAAAAAAAGGGCAAATTGGTCATAGAAACGATAATTTGTCCTTAAATTGACTCTTTATATAGCACAGGGGAGGAATATGCAAAGTCTCAATTTTTTTGGACTAAAAATGACATAGACCAAACCTCAGAGGGTTCATATGAAAATTACCCAAAAAAAAAAGAAAAGAAGAGAAGAAGTGACCCTAGATAAATATATATATTAAAAAAATATATAAATAAGAAAAGAAAAAGAAGAAGAAGAAGTGACCATAGATGTTATAACGCCCATCTTTGGAACCTAAGTGATGAGAAACATATGAAATGAGTGGTAAAATCTCGACCACTCATTCTATCCTCACCATAAACATCTCAGCATCTCAGTATTATACGTTTAATGCGCAACACCGAAGCAGTATCCTTCATCTTTCTTTTCGTTACTTCCATTTCAATTGCATAAAAGTTATTTCTCTTACTAAATATGTGTGTTCGATGCATCTCGATGGGTGTAGGGTTTAGAAATTCAAATATATTAGTGCCCTGCATTGATCTTCCCTTCTCCACAAAAATGGTTCAAAAAATAAATTTGATTAGAATGTGAGGATAGTATTGAAAATTTAAAAATAAAATTTAAGGGAAGACTAACCTTCTTAGTAATAGGGGATTTGACTAATAAACTATATACTTCAAGGGGTGACATTAATTCTAGGATACCTCAAGAAGTAGCTCTGAAAATTTTCCTCTTTTTATTTTTATTTTATTTTAATATTTCTATTAAAATATTTGTCTCTCTTATGATTATCTACCCTTCATAGTAATAATCATCTTTTATTTTCATATAAATTTAGTTCATTGAGAGCAGAGTCCAACCCACTTCTGAGCTTTTCTCTTTTGCACTACAGTTACATGAAAGAAATTGTAACAAAAACTGTCTTTCTTTGGTTTTCCAAAAAGAATAAAGATTTCACAACCATGTTTTTTTTTTTCCTTTTTTTTTCCTGTCAATGCAATTTTATTTGGTAGAAAGAACGGGGTCACTCAGGACATAGCAGAAAACAAAACAAAACAAAAACTAATTTGGCCCCACCACACTAACATATCAAACTGAAGAAAATCCTCTAATTTCAAAGGTGGCTTTTGTAGGATTTTCAAGATTTACATTTCATCACAGAACTTCCTTGAAAACCAATCGGCTACTTGGTTTCTTTCCCGTCTAATGTTGGTGAAACACACATGTCCATTTGATATGAATCTTTAACAGATGTCATTAATAATGTTCCCAAACTTTCCTTGAATCTTCGAATAAGGATGAAAAAACAAGATAGCTTGGCAGGAGTCCGATTCCATTTCAATAAGTCATGCCTCCATATTGAAAACAATGACCAATCCATCTTTCAAAAATTCAGCTTCTAGAACTTCATTATAGTGCACGTTTTTTTGTGAATCTGCCTCGAAAAGCTCTAATATTTTAATGCATATTTATTATTTCAACATATATTCATGGAAAAGTGTAATTTATCTATTTATTATTTATATATTTTCCATTATAAAATTCAATCATTTTTCTACCAAAAAATAATAAACAAAAATAAAATTCAAAAATTTATTCATTTTTGAACCGCAACTCCATTGGATTTTGCTATGGAGCAGTGCCACGTCCGAACACCAGCTAGATGGAATCATGGAAGTCATTCAGGAGCCTTGGTTGGATGGAAAACACCATTTACATTGAATAGTAAATACTAAATAGTAAATACCAAGTTGAGTGAGAGTATATTGTTTTTGTTTCAAATGAATCTAAATCATCTAGTGTTTAACTCGAACCAAATCAATCATGTTTGCAACCAACGGTTTAGATTAAAAGTGTAGAGGTGTGCTAGTAAATATAGTCAATGCAGGGTTGGTAGAGTAATAAGATCCATACTTCTTAGTAGAAAGGTCATGGAGCTCCCTTTGAGGATGTAATCGAGGTGCGCGCAAGCTAGCCTAGATGAACCTCAAACACAAAAAAAAATATAAATTTTATTATGCAGGGTTGGTAGAAGCATCTATGGAATACGGAAAAACATCATCTACTATGCACAACACTACACATATATGCCAAATAATTTGCCCAAAAAACAAAGAAACTAGAAGGCTATTTTGGATTATTCAAATTTAAAATCAAACTTTAAATCTCAGCCTGTTATGTCGTAAATATCTACACTTTGATGTGCACAACAGATGATTTTTTCCGGAGGAGCAATGATGTCAGGGTCACAAATCCGAACTCTATTTTGAGATCCAAATTATCCATATTTTGTGGATAGTGGTAACTGATTTAACTGCCATGACTATTTGTAGGTACGTTTTACCAAGAATGGGAAAAAGACTATTTTTAGGTACAGAGAAAAAAAAGGGTCTTGGGTTACCCAGCCAATATAATACCTTCATCCTTCCAACACCTCTTCATTCCTCTCACAGTTTCTCTACATCTTTCTAGAGAACTGCTGAAGGAATCGGGTGGTTTTGATATTCAATAAGAATAACCAACAGATCCCTTCTTCTTGTTCTTCTTCACTTTAAATTCATTCATATCCATTAATCAATTTCATCAGCATGGCACGGCAATTGTTCATTGTTTTGGCTCTCATCTTCGTCGCCATTGTTGGTGTTGCATCCTCTGCTACGGCACCAACTAAGTCTCCCGCCGATTCTAAGGGTAGCGTTAATGCTTCAGCTCCTGCCAAAGGTGCTGCCGCTGCCGTGGCAGCACCTAAGTCTCCCGCCGGTTCTAAGGATAGCAATGCTTCAGCTCCTGCCAAAGGTGCTGCCACCGCCGACACCCCCGCCGGAGGTGCATTGTCTCCTAGCGTGGACGGCGCCAGCACCCCCGAAGCCAACACTGCCGCATCTGGCACTGCCACACCCGCACCTGCTCCCGGCAAGAGTAGTGCATCTTCCATGGGATTCTCTGCCATCACCGGGTTTACAGCAGTTGCAGCCAGTTTCTTCTTTTGCTAAGTGCCACCACCACCCCCATTGTTTCTCATTCACAGAGATAGGAGAGAGATGTTGTGACTTGGAAGTTGTAACGAGCAAATGCTTCATTTAATCAATTTCTATAAACGGTTTTTTTTTTTTTGAAAACCAATTTCTATAAACGTTCTTTCGTTGGAAAACTTTCACATACCCCTTAGCTACTCTTAAAATTATTACCATTAGAAATCACCATTAAATGTTGTTATTTAAACTGAAAAAAAAATAGGGTAATTTTCGTATGGACCCCTGAGGTTTGGTCTATGTCATTTTTAATCCAAAAAAATTGAAACTTTGCATATGCCTCCCCTGTGCTATAGAAAAAGTCAATTTAATAACCAATTATCGTTTCTATGACCAATTTGCCCTTATTCTTTTTTTTTTGGGCAAATTTCATTTGGACCCCTGAGGTTTTGTTTATGTCATTTTTAGTCAAAAAAAAATATATGGGACTTTGCATTTGTCTTCCCTGTACTATAGAAAATGTCAATTTAAGGACAAATTATCACTTTTATGACCAATTTGCCCTTTTTTTTTAATTTAATTTTTTACATATACATCCTACATGCTATGAAACTCGTGACTCCCCTTTTAGTACAAAAATAGGGTTTAAGCTAAGGGGTACTTGAGTGATTTTAACATATAAATGTATTTTGGTCATATATTAAAATTTATTTAAATTTTAATATTTTCCTATAATCTTTGGACTAAAAGGGAGTCACGAGTTTCATGACAGGTAGGATGGATATGTAAAAAAATTAAATTAATAAATAAATAAATAAATAAAGGCAAATTAGTCATAAAAGTGATAATTTGTCTTTAAATTGACCTTTTCTATAGTATAGGGGAGACAAATGCAAAATCTCAGCATTTTTGGACTAAAAATGACATAAACCAAACCTCGGGGGGTTCAAATGAAAGTTGTCCAAAAAAAAAAGAATAAGGGCAAATTGGTCATAGAAACGATAATTTGTCCTTAAATTGACTCTTTCTATAGCACAGGGGAGGAATATGCAAAGTCTCAATTTTTTTGGACTAAAAATGACGTAGACCAAACCTCTGGGGGTTCATATGAAAATTACCAAAAAAAAAAAAGAAAGAAGAGAAGAAGTGACCCTAGATAAAAAAATATATATATTAAAAAAATATATAAATAAGAAAAGAAAAAGAAGAAGAAGAAGTGACCATAGATGTTAGAACGCCCATCTTTGGAACCTAAGTGATGAGAAACATATGAAATGAGTGGTAAAATCTCGACCACTCATTCTATCCTCACCATAAACATCTCAGCATCTCAATATTATACTTTTAATGCGCAACACTAAAACTGTATCCTTCATCTTTCTTTTCGTTACTTCCATTTCAATTGCATAAAAGTTATTTCTCTTACTAAATATGTGTGTTCGATGCATCTCGATGGGTGTAGGGTTTAGAAATTCAAATACATAAGTGCCCTGCATTGATCTTCCCTTCTCCACAAAAATGGTTCAAAAAATAAATTTGATTAGAATGTGAGGATAGTATTTAAAATTTAAAAATAAAATTTAAGGGAAGACTAACCTTCTTAGTAATAGGGGATTTGACTAATAAACTATATACTTCAAGGGGTGACATTAATTCTAGGATACCTCAAGAAGTAGCTCTGAAAATTTTCCCCTTTTATTCATTTTTTTTTAATGTTTCTATTAAAATATTTGTCTCTCTTATGATTATCTACCCTTCATAGTAATAATCATCTTTTATTTTCATATAAATTTAGTTCATTGAGAGCAGAGTCCAACCCACTTCTGAGCTTTTCTCTTTTGCACTATAGTTACATGAAAGAAATTGTAATAAAAATTGTCTTTCTTTGGTTTTCCAAAAAGAATAAAGATTTCACAACCATGCAATTTTATTTGGTAGAAAGAAGGGGGTCACTCAGGACATAACACAAAACAAAACAAAACAAAACAAAAACTAATTTGGCCCCACCACACCAACATATCAAACTGAAGAAAATCCTCTAATTTCAAAGGTGGATTTTGTAGGATTTTCAAGATTTACATTTCATCACAAAACATCCTTGAAAACCAATCGGCTACTTGGTTTCTTTTCCGTCTAATGTTGGTGAAACACACATGTCCATTTGATATGAATCTTTAACAGATGTCATTAATAATGTTCCCAAACTTTCCATAAATCTTCGAATAAGGATGAAAAAACAAAATAGCCTGGCAGGAGTCGGATTCCATTTCAATAAGTCATGCCTCCATATTGAAAACAATGACCAATCCATCTTTCAATGCCAAAAATTCAGCTTCTAGAACTTCATTACAGTGCACATTTTTTTGTGAATCGGAAAGCTCTAATATTTTAATGCATATTTATTATTTTAACATATATTCACGGAAAAGTGTAATTTATCTATTTATTATTTATATATTTTCCATTATATAATTCAATCATTTTTCTACCAAAAAATAATAAACAAAAATAAAATTCAAAAATTTATTCATTTTTGAACCGCAACTCCATTGGATTTTGCTTTGGAGCAGTGCCACGTCCAAGCACCAGCTAGATGGAATCATGGAAGTCATCCAGGAGCCTTGGTTGGATGGAAAACACCATTTACATTGAATAGTAAATAGTAAATACCAACTTGAGTGAGAGTATATTGTTTTTGTTTCAAATGAACCTGAATCATCTGGAGTTTAACTCGAACCAAATCAATCATGTTTGCAACCAACGGTTTAGATTAAAAATGCAGAGTTGTGTGAGTAAATATAGTCAATGCAGGGTTGGGAGAGTGACAAGATCCATACTTCTCAGTAGAAAAGGTCATGGAGCCCCCTTTGAGGATGTAATCGAGGTGCGCACAAACTAGCCTAGATGAACCTCAGACACCAAAAAAGTTATAAATTTTATTATGCAGGGTTGGTAGAGCATATATGGAATATGGAAAAATATCATCTACTATGCACAACAGTAGACATATATGGCAAATAATTAGCCAAAAAGACAAAGAAACTACAAGGCTATTTTGGATTATTCAAATTTAAAATCAAACTTTAAATTTCACCCTGTTATTTGGTATATATATGCACTTTGATGTGCACAACAGATGATTTTTTTTCGAGGAGCAATGATGTCAGGGTCACAAATCCGAATTCTATTTTGAGATCCAAATTATCCATATTTTGTGGCGAGTGGTAACAAATTTTAACTGCCATGACTATTTTTAGGTACGATTTACCAAAAAAGGAAAAATACTATTTTTTGGTACAGAGAAAAGAAAGGATCTTGAGTTACCCAGCCAATATAATACCTTCATCCTCCCAACACCTCTTCATTCCTCTCACAGTTTCTCAACATCCTTCTAGAGAACTGCTGAAGGAATCGGGTGGATTTCATATTCAATCAGAATAACCAACACTTCCTTTCTTCTTCTTCTTCTTTACTTTAAATTCATTCATATCCATTAATCAATTTCATCAGCATGGCACGGCAATTGTTCATTGTTTTGGCTCTCATCTTCGTCGCCATCGTTGGCGTTGCATCCGCTGCCACGGCACCAACTAAGTCTCCCGCCGATTCTAAGGGTAGCGTTAATGCTTCAGCTCCTACCAAAGGTGCTGCCGCTGCCGTGGCAGCACCTAAGTCTCCTGCCGGTTCTAATGGTAGCAATGCTTCAGCTCCTGCCAAAGGTGCTGCCGCCGCCGACACCCCCGCCGGAGGTGCATTGTCTCCTAGCGTGGACGGCGCCAGCACCCCCGAAGCCAACACTGCTGCATCTGGCACCGCCACACCCGCACCTGCTCCTGGCAAGAGTAGTGCATCTTCCATGGGATTCTCTGCCGTCACCGGGTTTGCCGCAGTTGCCACCGGTTTCTTCTTTTGCTAAGTGCCACCACCACCCCAATTGTTTCTCATTCACAGAGATAGGAGAGAGATGTTGTGACTTGGAAATTGTAACGAGCAAATGCTCCATTTAATCAATTTCTATAAACGGTTTTTTTTTTTTTTGTAAACCAATTTCTATAAACGTTCTTTCACTTGGAAAACTTTCACTTACCCCTTAGTTACTCTTAAAATTATTATCATTAGAAATCACCATTAAATGCTGTTATTTACACTAAAAAAAAAAAAGGAAAGAAGAGAAGTGACCCTAGATAAAAAAAATATATAAAAAAAAGAAAAGAAAAAGAAGAAGAAGAAGAAGTGACCATAGATGTTATAACGCCCATCTTTGGAACCTAAGTGATGAGAAACATATGAAATGAGTGGTCGAGATTTTGATATCAACCACTCATTCTATCCTCACCATAAACATCTCACAGCATCTCAGTATTATACTTTTAATGTGCAACTCTGAAGCAGTATCCTTCATCTTTCTTTTCGTTACTTCCATTTCAATTGCATAAAAGTTATTTCTCTTACTAAATATGTGTGTTCGATGCATCTCGATGGATGTAGGGTTTAGAAATTCAAATATATTAGTGCCCTACATTGATCTTCCCTTCTCCACAAAAATGGTTCAAAAAATAAATTTGATTAGAATGTGATGATAGTATTGAAAATTTAAAAATAAAATTTAAGGGAAGACAAACCTTCTTAGTAATAGGGGATTTGACTAATAAACTATATACCTCAAGGGTTGACATTAATTCTAGGATACCCTCAAAAAGTAGCTCTGAAAATTTTCCTCTTTTTATTTTTATTTTATTTTAATATTTCTATTAAAATATTTGTTTCTCTCTTATGATTATCTACCTTCGTGATTATGATTATCTAACCTTCATAGTAATAATCATCTTTTATTTTCATATAAATTTAGTTCATTGAGAGCAAAGTCCAACCCACTTCTGAGCTTTTCTCTTTTGCACTACAGTTACATGAAAGAAATTGTAACAAAACTGTCTTTCTTTGGTTCTCCAAACTGAATAATGATTTCGCAACTAAGTTTTTTTTTTTTTTTTCAATGCAGTTTTTTTTGGTAGAAAGAATTGGGTCACTCAGAACATAACAGAAAACAAAACAAAAGAAAAACTAATTTGGCCCCACCAACATATCAAACTGAAGAAAATCCTCTAATTTCAAAGGTGGTTTTTGTAGGATTTTCAAGATTTACATTTCATCACAGAAATCCTTGAAAACCAATCGGCTACTTGGTTTCTTTCCGTCTAATGTTGGTGAAACACACATGTCCATTTGATATGAATCTTTAATATATGTCATTAATAATGTTCCCAAACTTTCCTTGAATCTTCAAATAATGATGAAAAAACAAAATAACCTGGCAGGAGTCAGATTCCATTTTAATAAGTCATGCCTCCATATTGAAAGCAATGTCCAATCCTTCCTTCAATGCCAAAAGTTCAGCTTCTAAAACTTCATGACAGTGCACATTTTTTTTTTTTGAATCTACCTCGGAAAGCTCTAATATTTTAATGCATATTTATTATTTCAACATATATTCACGGAATAGTGTAATTTAACTATTTATTATTTATATATTTTCCATTATAAAATTCAATCATTTTTCTACCAAAAAATAATAAACAAAAATAAAATTCTAAAGTTTATTCATTTTTGAACCGCAACTCCATTGGATTTTGCTATGGAGCCGAGCACCAGCTAGATGGATTCATGGAAGTCATCCAGGAGCCTAGACTTGAGTGAGAGTATATTGTTTTTGTTTCAAACAAACCTGAATCATCTGAGTTTAACTCGATCAAATCAATCATGTTTGAAACCATTGGTTTAGATTAAAAGTGCAGAGGTGTGTGAGTAAATATAGTCAATACAGAGTTGGTAGAGTGGTAAGATCCATACTTCTCAGTAGAAAGGTCATGGTGCTCCCTCTGAGGATGTAATCGAGGTGCGCACAAACTAGCCTAGATGAACCTCAGACACCAAAAAAAATTATAAATTTTATTATGCAGGGTTGGTAGAAGCATCTATTTATGCAAGGTTGGTAGAAGCATCTATGGAATACGGAAAAACATCATCTACTATGCACAACAGTATACATATATGCCAAATAATTGGCCGAAAAATCAAAGAAACTACAAGGCTATTTTGGATTATTCAAATTTAAAATCAAGCTTTAAATCTCATCCTGTTATTTGGTATATATCTACACTTTGATGTGCACAACAGATGATTTTTTTCCGAGGAGCAATGATGTTAGGGTCACAAATCCGAACTCTATTTTGAGATCCAAATTATCCATATTTTGTTGCGAGTGGTAACAAATTTAACTGCCATGATTATTTTTAGGTATGATTTACCAAAGAAAGGAAAAATACTATTTTTTGTTTGAGAGAAAAGAAAGGATCTTGGGTTACCCAGCCAATATAATACCTTCATCCTCCCAACACCTCTTCATTCCTCTCACAGTTTCTCTACATCTTTCTAGAGAACTGCTGAAGGAATCGGGTGGTTTTCATATTCAATCAGAATAACCAACACTTCCCTTCTTCTTCTTCTTCTTCTTCACTTTAAATTCATTCATATCCATTAATCAATTTCATCAGCATGGCACGGCAATTGTTCATTGTTTTGGCTCTCATCTTCGTCGCCATCGTTGGCGTTGCATCCGCTGCCACGGCACCAACTAAGTCTCCCGCCGATTCTAAGGGTAGCGTTAATGCTTCAGCTCCTGCCAAAGGTGCTGCCACCGCCGTGGCAGCACCTAAGTCTCCTGCCGGTTCTAAGGGTAGCAATGCTTCAGCTCCTGCCAAAGGTGCTGCCGCCGCCGACACCCCAGCCGGAGGTGCATTGTCTCCTAGCGTGGACGGCGCCAGCACACCCGAAGCCGACACCACCGCCGGTGCCGCATCTGGCACCGCCACACCGGCACCTGCTCCCGGCAAGAGTAGTGCCTCATCCATGGGATTCTCCGCCGTCACCGGTTTTGCCACAATTGCTGCTGGTCTCTTCTTCTTATAAGCTCCACCACCCCATTGTTCCTGATTCACAGATCATAGGAGAGAGATATTGAGACTTGTAACGGGCAATGCTTCGTTTCATTTATTTCTTAATTTTATTGGGAAAATTTTAAGTAAAAACTCCATCTTTATCACCAAACTCCCAAATAAAGATCGTTGGCCGAGGAATGCTGATCTTTTGACTATATTCTAGTCTCTTTCTTCACTGCACCCTACTTGTTCTCAGTTGCTTTTCTCTCATAACAAATTAGAGTCAGTTCATCTTTCTTCTTTTTGTTTTCATTTCAATCATATAGAGGTAATTTTTTTGTCTAGATATGCTTTAATTCCTCTATTAATGGATGTGTTGGTTGCTTGAACTTTTCTCATGATGGGTTTAGAAATTCAAATGTATCATTGCCCTTGATCTCCCCTTCTCCACAAAAATGGTTTAAAAAATAAATTTGGTTGTCTGAAGGGAAATTTTCCGTCCCACCCCTTTAGTATCCTAAATTTAATGCCTCCGTCTGTCATAGGAGGTCTATTAATACAGGCGGAGGTCTAATTGATAAATTGGCCGGAAAAACAAAGAAACTACAAGGCTATTTTGGATTATTCAAATTTAAAATCAAGCTTTAAATCTCAGCCTATTATTTGGTATATATCTGCACTTTGATGTGCACAACAGATGATTTTTTTCCGAGGAGCAATGATGTCAGGGTCACAAATCCGAACTCTATTTTGGGATCCAAATTATCCATATCTTGTGGATAGTGGTAACAGATTTAACTGCCATGACTATTGTAGGTATGTTTAACCAAGAAAAAGAAAAAGACTATTTTTCGGTATAGAGAAAAGAAAGGATCTTGGGTTATCCAGCCAATATAATACCTTCATCCTCCCAACACCTCTTCATTTCTCTCACAGTTCTCTACATCTTTCTAGAGAACTGCTGAAGGAATCGGGTGGTTTTCATATTCAATCAGAATAACCAACACTTCCCTTCTTTTTCTTTTTCTTCACTTTAAATTCATTCATATCCATTAATCAATTTCATCAACATGGTACGGCAATTGTTCATTGTTTTTGCTCTCATCTTCTTCGCCATCGTTGGCGTTGCATCCGCTGCCACGGCATCAGCTAAGTCTCCCACCGGTTCTAAGGGTAGCGTTGCTTCAGCTCCTGCCAAAGGTGCTGCCACCGCCGACACCCCTGCCGAAGGTGCATTGTCACATCCACCCAACCGGTACCTTATCTAGCATGCCCGAGTGTGTGATCCACAGCCCCAAAGATCAAGTATCGAGGAAATCATCCTCCCACATAAGCAATAACATAATCATGAACAGATATAATCAATGTATAAATATAATAATCAAGAGATCCAAATAAGGAAAGAATATGACAATATAATCAGAGTGTGAAAAATGATATCAAACATGAATATAATCAAAAGAGTAGAGTGAGGCGGAATCTCACTCCACAAATGCAGCGGAAAGTAGTTCAAAAGTAGCAAGGGGAAATTGTTTTCAAAGGAAAGTAAAGAAAAAGATCATTAAACTAAACTAATGAGTTTTCAACTTTATAAAGAATGACTTTATAAGTGTAGACTTTTGAAATCTGACACGGACGCTTCCACTCCACGGTCAGGCTAATCATAGTACGAAGCATGATCACACGAGGGATCTTCACCATGATCGTCGTAACTACTTTTACCTTGCGTGAAGTATACATCTTCACCTTGCGCTTCCTCATATGGACCTTCATAATATTCAGAACTTGTAGAGAAGTCTAACAAAAGATATTGTACAAAAGGAGTGAGTTTCAAAGAAACCCAGTAAGGCAAGTTAAATCCACAACAATATAAATAACATGATTACAAAGCAAAGCATGATGTAATAAGATATGAGACAGACAATGTATGTATGCTTCTAACGTTATGTATGTTGGTCTCTATTGGCAGACATGCTTTAAGTCATAGCATCATACTTCTTTAGGAAGGTCTCATCACACAACGCCGTTTGGTAGTGGGTCCTTCATCCCTCAAGACAATCCATGGCTGGGGTTTAGGTCATTGTTCTCTCACATCACCATTGGTTTAAGTATTGGCGCATGTCAGGGTTAAGCCTAGCCAAATGCAAGTCTTCTACTTAGTTACATCAAGTCAGATCCAGATACGTCCATTCTTTGCCCCTGACGATCCTTTCCGGTATCCTTCATACTAGAGTCCTCATAGTCCCTGACTACGGACTCACCAACCCTATTGCTCATCCACAAATAGTAGATGGGAAGCTCTCACGTCCTCTCATGGATTGGTTACCAGTCTTGAGCGCCCGTGAACCCAAGTCTATCCATTTGCAACCCTACCAATAAATGGCCTCTCACGAATATCCACAATGTGATTCATGTCCTCTCGCGGATTGGTTATCAGTCTTGAGCGCCCATGAATCCCTATTGCCACCACGGGTTGTTCGGTCTCAATACCCTTCCGATTAGGGTCTGATATAACGGGGACATCCTAGCCAAACACTGCTAGACAGCCCTAGGTATGACAACCAATAGTTCAGGAAGGTGTCAATGGGCACCCCCGGAAACATCCCATACTATTTCCGTTGATATCCAAGGACAGAAGTGTCAAAAGGACACCTCTCAATCCCAAACCATACCTAATCAGTCACATTCACCAATCAGTCATATCATACACACTTAAAGTAACTCATCATATAGAAAATATACAATGACATGATCAATCTCATATACAACTGACAATAAAAGATATTCATAATCAAAAGATTACATATGTGTAATGTTACTATAGTTGAAGTACTTGCATCAGTAGAATAATAACAAGAGAATACATTTATGGTAGTGAATCCAAATATATAAACTAAGATTCACGCAATCTACGCAATTATGGAAGTAACTGTCCTTACCTTATATAGCTTCGAAGAATATCCCCAAGATCAAATAGAGGTTTCAAACTTAGCAAATAAACCCTAAACAGTCATAGATACCTTATTAGGAAAGAGACCTAAAAGATAGAATATCAAACAAATCAGAAAGGACCAAGAACAGAGCTACTGACTTGCTTGGTCGATTGGTTGGTCTACTGACCCAGTCGACCAACTAAGTCAATAAGAGACAGAATTGATGTTTCTGATCCAAAACTTGATTTACATTATCTGAAACATCACTAAACTTGGAGGAGATTACTATAACAGTATTCTAACACTAAAGAGTAAGTCTAAACACTAACATTGATCAAAACACAAAGATACAAATTTGGAAACAAAACCTTTCATAATAGTAACAGTCAGGGTTTTCGATGAAAACATAGCATGATCATGAAGGAAAAACCAGAGATGAAGGGATTCTCATTCTAATAAGAATAAATAGAGATTCATACACTAATCTAACATGAATAATAGATCTAAACAAGTTAGGAATCGAATCAAAGATTAAATCAAAGAAACGGATCATGACTTCATGAAAAACTTGCAATGATTAAGGTAAAGATCACTATGATGATCATAAAACCTTAAGATTATAAAGAGATTAGTGAAGAGATGGTTGCTAACAGAGAATGCAGCATCATCTTCACTGTCTCAGATAATAAGAAATAGAAAAGCAGAGATGAAGTAGAAGATGAGAGAATAAACAAACCTTAGATGCAAGAAGAAGAAGGATTGCTTGAGTTCTTGCAAAAATATCACCAAGACTGTAGAGGAGAAGCTTGGAATGGAGTCTCCACATGTTCCAGAGGGCTTAGGAGACGAATAAATCTCGTAGACAACAATATATTGAGCAACCAAGACCTAAACAGCAAAAACAGATCCTATTGGTCGATTGGTTGGTCGATTGACCCAATCGACAGGAATTGAAGGACCAAACCAAAACCAAACTTAAAGAGCTTCTCCACACACATCATTTGACTTACCTAGTATGTTGAAATGCCTTCGAACCAAGTCAAATAATACTCCAAGTCCCTCAACTAAAATCATCTTCAACCAGGTCCAGTTTCCTTTTCAGTTCTGAACAAGTTTCCATATATGGAACACCATCATCAACTTCCATGGGTTCTGGGTCAAACACCATGTCTTCCACTGAGATGGCCCATAGTTGACTTCTTCCTTTACTTCGGGTCATCGGACCTACAAACAACAGGGTTTTCGGGTCAAGGTCAGGGCTGGGTTCCAAATGCATTGTCTCCTAGCGTGGACGGCGCCAACACCGCCGCCGGTGCCGCATCTGGCACCGCCACACCCGCACCTACTCCCGGCAAAAGTAGTGCCTCATCCATGGGATTCTCCGCCGTCAACGGTTTTGCCACAGTTGCTACTGGTCTTTTCTTCTTCTAAGCTCCACCACCCCATTGTTCCTGATTCATAGATCAAAGGAGAGAGATGTTGAGACTTGTAATGAGCAATGCTCCGTTTCATCTATTTCTTAATTTTATTGAGAAAATTTTCAGTAAAAATTCCATCTTCATCACCAAACTCCAAAGTAAAGATCGTTGGCCGAGGAATGCTGATCTTTTGACTATATTCTAGTCTCTTTCTTCCCTGCACCCTACTTGTTCTCAGTCTCTTTTCTCTCGTAACAAATTAGAGTCAGTTCATCTTTCTTCTTGTTGTTTTCATTTCAATCATATAGAGGTAATTTTTCTGTCTAGATATGCTTTAATTCCTCTATTAATGGATGTGTTGGTTGCTTGAACTTTTCTCATGAATTTTTCTCATGATGGGTTTAGAAATTCAAATGTATCATTGCCCTTGATCTTCCCTTCTCCACAAAAATGGTCTAAAAAATAAATTTGGTTTTCTAAAGGAAAAATTTCCATCCCACCCCTTGAGTATCCCTAAAATTAATGCCTCCGTCTGTCATAAGAGGTCTATTAATACAAGCGGAGGTCTAATTGATAAATTGGCCGAAAAAACAAAGAAACTACAAGGCTATTTTGGATTATTCAAATTTAAAATCAAGCTTTAAATCTCATCCTGTTATTTGGTATATATCTGCACTTCGATGTGCACAACGGATGATTTTTTTCCGAGGAGCAATGATGTTAGGGTCACAAATCCGAACTCTATTTTGAGATCCAAATTATCCATATTTTGTTGCGAGTGGTAACAAATTTAACTGCCATGATTATTTTTAGGTATGATTTACCAAAGAAAGGAAAAATACTATTTTTTGTTACAGAGAAAAGAAAGGATCTTGGGTTACCCAGCCAATATAATACCTTCATCCTCCCAACACCTCTTCATTCCTCTCACAGTTTCTCTACATCTTTCTAGAGAACTGCTGAAGGAATCGGGTGGTTTTCATATTCAATCAGAATAACCAACACTTCCCTTCTTCTTCTTCTTCTTCTTCACTTTAAATTCATTCATATCCATTAATCAATTTCATCAGCATGGCACGGCAATTGTTCATTGTTTTGGCTCTCATCTTCGTCGCCATTATTGGCGTTGCATCCGCTGCCACTGCACCAACTAAGTCTCCCGCCGATTCTAAGGGTAGCGTTAATGCTTCAGCTCCTGCCAAAGGTGCTGCCACCGCCGTGGCAGCACCTAAGTCTCCTGCCGGTTCTAAGGGTAGCAATGCTTCAGCTCCTGCCAAAGGTGCTGCCGCCGCCGACACCCCCGCCGGAGGTGCATTGTCTCCTAGCGTGGACGGCGCCAGCACACCCGAAGCCGACATAGCCGCCGGTGCCGCATCTGGCACCGCCACACCCGCACCTGCTCCCGGCAAGAGTAGTGCCTCATCCATGGGATTCTCCGCCGTCACCGGTTTTGCCGCAATTGCTGCTGGTCTCTTCTTCTTATAAGCTCCACCACCCCATTGTTCCTGATTCACAGATCATAGGAGAGAGATATTGAGACTTGTAACGGGCAATGCTTCGTTTCATCTATTTCTTAATTTTATTGGGAAAATTTTCAGTAAAAAAACTCCATCTTCATCACCAAACTCCCAAATAAAGATCGTTGGCCAAGGAATGCTGATCTTTTGACTATATTCTAGTCTCTTTCTTCCCTAAACCCTACTTGTTCTCAGTTGCTTTTCTCTCGTAACAAATTAGAGTCGGTTCATCTTTCTTCTTGTTGTTTTCATTTCAATCATATAGAGGTAATTTTTCTATCTAGATATGCTTTAATTCCTCTATTAATGGATGTGTTGGTTGCTTGAACTTTTCTCATGGGAAACAAAGATCAGCCCGCCCCCCACAAAGGAAAAAAAGGCAAGGGAAACCGCCCCCCGGACCAAAAAGCCCCGCAGGAGGCAAAACGGAGGCAATACGACAAGAACACAAGGCTAGAACAAAACAGCAACGAGGAACACAGACGGACAGGAGCAAGAGGGGCCCCGAACAAACAAACCAAGGAGGAGAACGAATTGAGGCAAAAAGGAAAACAGGAAAAAGGAGGACCCCCAACCCCCCCCACCACACGCACGCGGGCCCACCCACCCCCCCCCCCCCCCCCCAACCCCAAAACCCCCTGCATGCCCCCCGCCCCCCCGCCCGCCCCGCGGCAGCCGAGGGCGCCACCCCGGACCCAGGGGCCGCCCCCCGGGCGCCCGCCACCCCCGCGGACCAGGCCCCGGGAAGCGGGCCCCTGCCCACCCCCCTGCCCGCCGGGAGAGGGAGACGACGGGGGCGCATCTATTTTAATTTTGGAAATTGTAAACCCCCAACGGGGGGGGTGGTTTGTTTTCAGTTTTTTCGCCTACGTTTCGTTTTCCGCATTAGTCACTTCATTTTCTTTGTTGTTTTTAATCTGAGGTTTTCGGTTTGCTTTATTCCTCTATTAATGGATGCGTTGGTTGCTTGAACTTTTCTCATGAACTTTTCTCATGATGGGTTTAGAAATTCAAATGTATCATTGCCCTTATCTCCCCTTCTCCACAAAAATGGTTTAAAAAATAAATTTGATTTTCTAAAGGGAAAAAAAAATCCTTTGCTCTGGATACCTCAGTAGAGTAGAGAATAGTGCACAACAAAGTATGTTTACTGATTGATAAATTAAATACTTCAAGTGGTGCTAAGAAAAAATTCCCCTTTTTCAATTTTTTTTTTAATTTCTATTAAAAAAATTATACAAAAGTGTCTTTATATATAAGAGATGGTATTACACATACCACCAACAAGAGTTTAATTTTTTTCTTTTCTCTCACATGATTATTCTTCCCTGGTCTCTTTAATGGGAATGGAGTCGTCTTCTAGATGGGGATTCTTTATTTTTGGTACGCCTCAAATACTAATTTTTGTGGTATGTCTCGAAGAAAAAAAAATGGAAAAGAAACGTAACATTCTCTTAACTTCAAGGGATTTTTTTTTTTTTTAAAGGTAACTTGTTACTATGGGGTGGGAATTAAATTACTAATATACGCCACCGAGTGGGTGCAAACCCAAGACCTCTCCGTTGGAGGGCGGGTCTTTAACTGCTTGACTAACCCATCATTGGCTATCTTCAAGTTAGTTACATGAGTCTGGAGATTTCAAATCTATAGATTTCAAATCAATGGAATTATAATTTATAAAATTAGATGTTTGGTTGTAGAATGAAATCTATGGATTCATCCTAAAAAACTATTTGATCGACGTGATTTTTGTAAATGTGCAAATGTATAGCTTTTTTGAAATCTCTGGATTTCACCCCTTACCCATAAATCTACAGATTCGTGTTTTTAGTGTAAAAAGGTGAATCTCTAGATTTCATGAATCTAGAGATTTTTACAACCAAACAGTTATAATTCTCAGATTCATAAATCCAGATATTTGAAATCTCTGGATTCATGTAACCAAACAAGCCCTAAGCGATTTGCATAAGGGCGTGGAATGCTACTACTAGAGTTTTTGATCCAATAATCTAGCGGTGGTGGTGCGTTACTTATTGGAACATTGGGCTATGCAGTGAACATATTTTAGATGATGAATTTGAGCTATGCAAGTCTCTTGTTTTTTATATTTTTGTTCATGTTCCAAGGGTGTCAATCTACTTTGCGGAATCCTAGCGAGGATTAGGGCTTTGATAGCCTTCTTGATCCAAATATGATATACATTTTTAAAAGCACCTAAAATAAGATCAATTACTAGTATAAGTGGATAATTGTAATTATATGGAGATTAGGGCTTTGGCCCTTTTGAATTTTCTTAGCTTTAAACATTAACTTAGAAAAGAAGACAAGGACAAGCAAGGGTAATACATTATAATGGTTTTCAAGAATAGTTAAATCTCTTTCTCTTTGTGGACATAGGCAATTCTGACTTGTGTTCTTCGTGATTGTGCATCTATTTCCAACTAGACATTTGGATCAAATAATATAATCAAATGAAACTAATCGAGAGATTGGTTATGTACTTCTTTAAAGTACTTATAAATATTTGTCATTCTAACTTTCCAAAATTTCTAAAATTTCTAATGCATTAGAAATTTTGGCTTAACCTTGTAATATTAAAATGTAGAGGAAACCGGAGAATCAATCAGGCGAACCAACAGTCCCTATGGATGTGCTTCTTGCACAGTGGTGGCAGCTTCCTATGTAAAGGCACTAAGTCCAAGGACGTCATGTGTTTGAATTTCCGTCTCCTAGGTTTGTGGGCCCTTTGTCACTATGGTTGGTTTGATGATGACTCGAACAAAAAAACCAACCATCTCCGGCCGCCTTAGGGAGGGAAATTTTTGAGGTTGGGCTGGCATAAGCCGCGATATCCAAACTTGGGCATGGGCTTAGTTGGGCTAAAGTTAGAGTTTTGGAACTTTGGCCCAACAGATCTGGGCCATCCCTACCCATTAGCCAAACATTACGAAATTTCGGGCTGGGCCGACCGAAGAAGCGAAGGCTTCCGGACCCGGTAGACACTTGGCCATTCTTCTGAAAGGTTCGATACGCTTCTTCTCTTCCCTCCAGAGCTCCTTGATCGTTTTTCCCCCCTCTCTCTCTCTCTCTCTCTCTCAATTCTCTTTCATCTTGTCTCTTTCCGTTCTGATTCGATTGTTCTCTCCTTCAGTGATTGTAGCTGACAATCGTAGTTGATTCGAGAAGAACATGGCGTTAGCGTTCGATGAATTCGGGCGTCCGTTCATCATCTTAAAGGAGCAGGAGCAGAAGACGAGGCTGCGAGGTTTAGATGCGCAGAGGGCCAACATATCGGCCGCCAAGTCCGTCGCTCGCATACTCCGCACATCTCTCGGTCCTAAGGGCATGGACAAAATTATCCAGAGCACCGATGCCGATGTTACTATCAGTGAGTTCATCTTCTCGTACACCGACTCCTCCTTCATCTGTGAATCGATGAAGTGTGAAGTTTATTTGAAGTGGATACAGTTTATATGTATGAAGTGGTGAATTATGATGGTCTCTCTTGTCATAAACATTTTGAACTTGTACACTTTCAAAGTGTTAGCTGTCAAACTGGATATCTACCCGATCAAATATTAGTTCAATTTTTGTTAGTTAAATTCCCAAATGGTTTCAAAGTTTGTACTATGTCACTGCGGATTACTCGGTACTCTTTGTTAGGTTGATTTTTTTAGGTTCCCTTTGTTATTATGTTCTTAACTTCATGCTAATGTTTTTTTGTTTTCCCTGCAATGTTCTTTTGCTTCTATCTCAATTTTTACCCAGTGACCAGATGTTCGATGCTTGAGTCTTAGAATATTATGTTTCAATGTGATAATGTAATTCTGAACCAGGAAGCGGAGATGTTGATCATTGTTTTGATACTAATAGAAGTAAACTCGACTTTGTATTTCCCTGTGCACAATGAACACCGATGTGACATGCTTGCATCATTTCAATTCAAACATGCAAGGATTGAGCCTTAATGAATGGTGCTTTAAGTAAATTTTCATCCTGACACCTATTCTAAGTTACTTCTTAACTGAGTTGGACTTGCTAAACTAGGGTAATACCTAACCCATGGTGGCTGAAGGTTGGAAATTCCAGCAAGAAAACTGGACCTAGTAGGTAAGGGACCAAGATTCGATGATGCAAGACTAGTGCTAGGAGTCACTAGTTTTCTTTTCTTTTAATTCTGGTTCAATCTGTAATTTAGTTTAATGGTTTGGAGCAGTTTAAGTGGGTGTACATTTGACTTTCCGCTGACGCTGCTAAATGTGGTTCCTAGTTCATCCAAGCCAAACCAAAAACAGCTTAAGACATAAGACAACATAAAAGTTCGAACTTAAAAATAAATTTAAAAGAATTAAACGTAATTAGGTGACAGTAGGTTCGACATCTCGTGGATCTCATGTGGTAGCTCTTCAGATCTGCATCAGGTTGTCTACGTTACTCTGCTTGATTGTAAGCTTAAGGAAGCATCTTCCTATTTTTTTCGAGTATGGCACTTTCTCACGATGGGCCCGTTAGTCAGTGTAAAGTATTCATGATTGGTGTTTTTAGAAGTTCTCTTCCAGACACCTGCTCTCAGACTGCTGTCAGCTTACTGGATTTTTTTTTTTTGTGAGGTGGAATCTGTCTGACCAGTAGAGCGCAGAAGTTTGCAAATGACCAAATTTTGGTTAGTTAGCTGTGGTCCTTTTGCTTTCTCCTAGTAGGAGTGCATTCACACTAGTAAACCTTTTTTCAGGAAATAGACCCTATGTCCAATGAACATTTCTATCCTCCACGACACATGAAATTCAAACATTTATTCATTTCTGAACCTCGACTCCATCATTATTTTGGGATTCACATTTGGGATATTAGGTTGAGCCTACAGTAAAGTCAGTGTGGTAGAGGTGGAATCTCTTAGTCTTTGTTAATTTCCTAGTCTTTGTTAAGTATTGGTTTCCTGTTTTCCTATTCTGAGCCAATACCACCATTGTCAATGTTTAGCTTGGGTCTTGAATATTATATATGAAGTACAAAGTTATATTATTTCTACATGTCATCTTTTATTTGAATAGATTTCTGATCGTTCAACTGATTACATTTACATGTATTTCACAAAAGCAAATGATGGTGCAACCATCCTGGAGCAGATGGATGTGGACAATCAAATAGCAAAGCTGATGGTTCAATTATCCGTTAGCCAAGATTATGAAATTGGCGATGGAACAACTGGAGTAGTTGTCATGGCTGGTGCACTTCTTGAGCAAGCTGAGAAACTGTTGGATCATGGTATTCATCCCATTCGGATAGCTGAGGGCTTTGAGATGGCTTCAAGAATAGCTGTCGAGCATTTGGAGCATGTTGCTCACAAGTTTGAATTTGGTTTTACGGATATTGAACCTCTGGTCAAGCCTTGCATGACTGCCTTATCCTCAAAAATGTAAGGGTTTTGGGTCATTTATTGCATGCATAGGACATCTTGATGAGGAGTTGTTGCACGATTATGCTGGAATTTTACTATTTTTAATTTGGTACACATCTTAATATTCCATATACTTTTTACTGAGATTCAAATTACTATGTTGTACATACTTGGTTTGCATGCTTCTAGTTCAAGTATGATTTTGTGAAGAAACTTTCTGTTATAACATCAACAGTTTTAGCTCAGAAATTGTGGGATATGCCAGAAAAATAGAGGAGAAGCATATTTATTTGGTTCAGATTAATCAAAATAAAGGCAATTTAGCATGAATTCTGCTGTCATTGCACTCACTTTTTTCGTTACAATCTTCTTGTATGTTGTTTCTATATTCGGACTTCTTCCTAGTTCCTACCATGGTTCTCCTCAAGTGAGATCTCGCCCCTTCCAAAAACTGAGATCTCGACCGAGTCAGCTAGATCTTGGTTGAGATATGGTCTAGCCCATCTCAGTGGATTTTAGGGGCGACATTGGGCTCAAACTTGGTAGTTAACCTAACTTAGGCCTGCCTTCTGAACACATCGGTGGCCTCGGATTTGTGAAAAAGCACCCCTAAGTATGAGGTATAAGTCTACTTGATGCGTTCAAAATCTGCTCAGCCCTTAGATCTCCTCGTGATGACCTGCAAAACGAAAGCGTCAGATGTGGCCCGACCGCGGGGGTCGGGAGCCCACCTCCGATGGCTAAGTCAGTTGATGAACTTAATCACAAACGGCTCTGCTAGAAGCACAGAGCTAAGGAATGAAGAACTGGGAAAGGTGATCTAGATCGTAAGCCGCTGATAGTTTAAGTCTATCAGTATGTATCTGAACCTGAGTCTCAGATTGTGTGTTTTCGATCTCCCTCACCTCGTATGGTAGTGAGGTTTATATAGAGTGTACCTTCGAATCTCCTTCGTTGGATGCACTTGAGCCTTCTTCGGGTAGTCGTTGGATCTTAAGAGATAGATCCGTTGAGCAACAGACTTCTACTAGTTTGGACTAGTAGAGGACTCCTGAGATAACTCTTTAGGTTATGCGATGATTATCCCTTCGATAATGATTAGCCGCAGCCGTCAATTCGAGTCTGCCATCATTAAGGTAATTACCCTAATCCATAAGTAGGATTAGGGCGTGCTTGTAGCTGAATCAGTTTTCTTCTTCAGCAAGCCATCTTCTAGATCCGGTTCGCTCAGGAGCGAGTCGATTCCCTCTGCCTCGACCGGGGTCGAGGGTCGAACCAGGTATGAACCCGGTTTGATCATAATTTCTCCGTATCACGAGCCCCCCCAGACCAAGCGTTCGGTCAATCCCGAGGGCTTGGTTTTTAATTGGGTTCTTCGTCAGGCGATAGACTCTGCGTGCTCCATTAAATGTCATATCACATTTAATGCGGTGGTCACTTTTCCTCGAGCGTTGTGAGGGTAAGGCCACGTGTCTCTTCGCAGTCGATCTGTCGTGGCTCACGTAATCCAAGCGACGGTTTCCGAATGCCTGTTTCGGATTCGTGAGTTCAAACTTTCAAAACGTCTTTCAATCTCAATCGTTGATTTTGAATCAATCTCGATTGTTTAGATTCCCGAACACTAGTGCGGGTGTTTTAAAAGCGGTTCGTTGTCTTCGTAGGTTTCATTCTTCCTGTCTGGAATTTGAACCTTTGTTGTCTGCTTCACGCCTTCTTGCTCTCAAGCTTCTGCCTCACTGAATCAGTAAGTTTACTGGTCCTTTTCTTTTTGCAGTTTACTGAAACAAGTAATGGCGGACAATGGGACTTCTCTGGTACCCAGTGTTGGTAATAGTAGTGAGGCTTTTGCTTCTCCTGCTTCCGAACAGTCGGATAGTGATAACAAAACCCTAACTGTCCTCTGGCGCGAGTTTGCTGAAGTTTCTCAAAAAGGTTTAGAGAGAAAAACCGAAACTCCTCCCCGCCTTCCTCGAGTCCGGATCTTCCAAGATTGTCGAGTCTTCTAGGCAGCCTCAAACTTCCGAGTCCGATGGTGGACCTGGCTGCGTTCCCTCCATTTATAATGAGGAAACCCTTCTTTCAGCCATCCAAGATTTTGATTTTCCTTCCTCTTATCAGGTTAGGGCTCCCCTTTCTGATGAAAGGGTTGATTCAACCCTTTCGGGTGAATTTTCTCTGTACATAGATGCACTGGAAAGCGGAGTTCGCTTTCCCTTTTTTAATCCTTTGTTCTCCGCAGTTCTGAATCATTGGGACATTTGTCCCGGAATGCTCCTTCCCAATAGCTTCCGTCTCATCGTCGGCTTCTTGGGTTTGTGTTTTGAACTTGGCATTACGCCATCTCTTTCTCTCTTTGTACATTTTCATGTTCTTTCTATCTCTCATCCTCCCGGATGGGTTTTTCTGTCCAAACGCAATAAGGCTGAACTTGATTGGAGGGGCAGCATCCTTACCAAAGGAACTTGCCCTTCTAACCACAAAAGATGGCGCGAACGATACTTTTTCTGTCGAGCACCTCCGTCGGATCTTAACTTCCCAACCCCCTGGAGGCGGTGTACTTCTTCTTCCGAGAATAACCGAGGCCTCCCCTTATCCAAAGAAGAAGAGGCGGCCGTCAGGAAGATCAAATTCATTCCATGGTATCAAGAAATACATGGATTTGAGATAGAGTATAACTCCATTCTTCAGTACTGGGGCTTGGTTCATTGTGAGCTTCTAACCATCATCCTTTAATTTTACTGAAGTGCTATGTCTTTAATTCTGATCCTTGTTCTTCTTCGCAGTGCCTCCAAGAATGAACCCCGAGAACCTGCGAGTGAAGGCCGCTAGGGCCGTTGCGACAGCCGAGCAACGATCACCCAGAGCCTTAACCGTAGATCAAGAGGCTTCTGCTCCCTCTCCCGACCCCTCTTATAGGGGTATCAGGAATATCAGGCACGTGGCTGATGCTTCGGGTAAAGGGAAGAAGCCAATGGTGGAGAGGTCCAATGTCTCCTCCTCCGCCCGAACCAAAAGGAGGCATGATACAATTGATGCTTCCTCCCATAAAAAATCCAAAGCTTCAACGGATTGTGAGGAGATCTTCACCCCCCAGTGGACCCTGAAGTTGACCGACAGGGTGACTCGGGACCCTGAGAAAGCTGCTGAGTGGAGCTCCCTCAGTCTTGTTCCTTCTGATCGCCAGGAGTTTGAAAACCTGGATGACGTTGCCCTTGTTAGTCAATCCACAAGGTACCAGTCTTCTTTGCTTACTTATTTTTTCATAATTTCTTATGACTTCTGATATTTTCCGCCTTCCCAGGAATGCCGTGTTGAGCTTCTATCAACACGTGGAAGCATTGAGCCGGGTTGGCCACAACAGCTCTTTGCTGCAAACCTGTGAAGAGAACTTGGCCAAGGCCAATTCTGAGATAGACCGGCTGACTGCAGCTGCTGAGGAGCTGCAGAGAAAGCATGAGGAAGAAGTGATCTCCCTCAAGGAGGCCCTTGATGCTTCGAAGGCTCGTGCCGCTGTTGCCGAGCGCGAGGCCAGGAAGCAAAAGGAAGCTGCCACGTTGTTCGGTGACAGGCTTGAATTCCAATGTAGGGAGAACGAAGAATATCTGAAGTTGGCAATCCCTAGCAAGCCCGAGCATATAAAGCCAGAGCTTCGGAAGGAGTGTGTTCGGAAATACCTGAACAACGTACCTTTCTCCGAGCTGCTAGGTGCCTACAACATTCAAGCTTATCGCTTGGGGCAGAACGACGTTTGGGAGCGAATTCTCGCATCAATCCCTTCCTTCGATACTGCTCCCTTTCGTGAGGTGTGCCATAAAGAGGTCTTCGGGAAAGTTGGCATGGATCTCCCAGACTAAGCTCGGGAAGAAGATGATCCTTTTCCAGCTGACCCTCAATATGAGGCATACTTGGCGGACGAGCCGGCGCTTCCAAAGGAGAAATCACAAGCCGAGTCTCAAGCTGCTGCTATAGAGGACTCAGCCAATGTCATTCTTGAGGAAGGCTCTTCTCAAGATCTTGAGAAAAGTCCTCCCGACCAGGGTCCCTCGGGCAACAATGAAGAAGAGGCTTAGGGAGTTATTTTTTGTTTCTTTTTGTAAAGATTGACCTCCTTGTTAATAAATAGACATTTCTTTTTCATGTTGGCCTTTCCATTTCCCTGTCTCCTGCTGAAATCTTGTCTTGAATATCAAAGTATAAATGATAAAACTTATCACTCAACTTCACATTCCTCGCCGAATAATAATCTTGTAGAAATATTGTGAATATGCGTTTCGGAAAGATGCATTAATCTTCCCCACTACTTCATTTATTGCAAAGTCCACACGTTTCCCTTCTGCGAAGTCCAAACGTTTTCTTGCTTTTGTACACCATTCACTGTTTCCAATGAATCGGAAATACACCCATTATTATAATGGCGGTGCGACGATTGAATGTATCTCTGCATCGGGTGCTCGCTTCCACATGTTTCCATGTGGCATCCCTCCGACCGTTGATCTTGCTTTCTGCGGATTTCGAAGCGTCATTTCGATCTGAGTCGTTGGTTGTCCTTAGCCTTCAACCGTCGTCTTAATACCTGAGGCTATTTAAAGCCTTCGTGGGTACTCTCCATCTATCCTGCTATCTGCAAGTTAGATTTGCTAAAGTGCTAAAGCGACATTCCGTCCTTCTGCCGGCTTCCGTATTCCTCATACTCCAACAATAGCTCTATCAACTTCTGAACAAGTGAGTTTTTTTTTTTTTTTTACTCATCTTTTTCCCCACTTCCCCCTTGAGTAAATTGCACAGTAGTATTACTTGTGGTTTAGTTAATCGGGTTTTTTTGAAGTGATAAAGAACTAGGGTTTTCCCTTTATTTTGTTGTCGTTGGATATCTATACTGATACGGCTTTTCTGTTTGCATAGTGGCTCCCAAGATCAACCCGAACTTTATCAGAGCGAAATCTAGCAAGAAAATCGTTCCGTCGGTGGTGGTTGGGGCCAGTGAGGTGGTTTCAACTAGTGAATCCTCCAAGCGTAAGGCGACCTCTGTTGGTGAATCTTCAAGTCAGATTCCCACAATTTCTATTGATGCCGCCCGTACGCCTCTTTTGCCCGAAGTGATCACTCGTCTTTCCCAGGAAGATCTTGATCACTCCGTTGTTGATGGCGCTGCTGACGCCCCCTCGCAGAGACCGTTGGTGCACCCCCGAAGGAGACTCTTCGGGCATCTAAGGCAACTATGTTGGCGCTTGATGAAGGTGTGGTCCCAGCAGGCGCTGCTCCTATTTCTAACTCCAGTGCTTGTTTGGCATCCTCCTCCTCTCCTTTAGAGTTGGAGGATTTTGCCACCAGGAAGCGCCGTCGGGTGATAGGTGATGCAGCTCATCCTTCTCTTGATGTAGCTCATCCTTCTCATCCTTCGCCCGAATTAGTGTCAAACGAGTTTGACAGAGCGTTGGAATGGTGCACTACTGCTCGAATGACTTCTGAGAGCGCAGTTCTTTCCAAACTTCCAGATGAAGTCTTTAGGAAGTCACTGGTGATGTAAGTCTTTCTTCATTATCTTTTGATTCTGAAAAATTATTCTTCTGCTCCTTTTTAACTCGGAAGTTGTTTGCAGGAGTCTTACTGGTAACTTCCACAACCAAGTGGAAGCAGCCTCTAGGCTCAATAGGTTGAGCAATGAAGTTTCCAGGCTTCAGGAAATCTCTGAAGCTAAAGATGCTGAGATTGCTCGCCTTCAGAAACTAGCTTGGGAGGTTGCAGGAGAAAAGAATTCGATGATCGGTCGTCTTCAGTCGGACTAGGATGATGCCAGGGAGAAGATCCGGCAACTGGAGCGAGCAGTTGGAAAGTCAGGAGCCAAAGGATCTGAAACGTTACCCCAAAGGCAAGCTGTCGTTCCTTTGCCCGAATCCCTTCCAACTGATGTTCGCAGAGCCTGCGTCTTCAAGTATTTACACAGTAAGCCCTTTGTTGATAGCATTCAGCGTACCGGGATGGTGAGAACGAAGTATGGGAATCAATATTAAGGAAGGATCCTCATTTTGATACGACTCCCTACATTGTTGTTTGCCATCCTGAAGTATTTACCGACCTGGGTATTCCTCCTCCTGACTGGACCAAAGATAAGATTGATCCTCCACCTTCCGATCCAGATATTATGCATTATCTGGAAGATTCTCCTGTTTATTCTCCCCTGGAAGAAGTCAATTATGACGAGCTCGTCTTGAATGCAAGTTTGGTCGAGGACCATACTTCTCCTGGACAAGCTGGACAAAGAGTATGAAATTGCGGAGGATTTTATGCATACCGAAATATTTTTTGTAATCCTCATTTCTCCTCTTCTTTTCCTTGAATCCACACCAATGGTTGACTCATAAGCTTGTTCTAGCAAAGTCGTGTCGATCTTGTATAACTTCTTAACAGTCACCGATGATGACTTTCTTTTTTGACCGAAGATTGTATCCAGCTCTTGTAATTGTTTTGATACTGGCCTCTTTCGATCTTTTGAAGAAATAAGAAATTAACTTCATCTTGAGCTTTGCTAGCCACTTGAATTGCTGTTGAATTAGGTCTTAGTTGTTTGAAACAATGCCTTTACTTAAAGATTTCCGGAGAAATACAATAAGTCTGAGAAGGAACTCACTCGGGTTTTAAATCGATGCCTTTACTTAAAGATTTCCGGAGAAATACAATAAGTCTGAGAAGGAATTCACTCGGGTTTTAAACCGATGCCTTTACTTAAAGATTATTCGAAAATTCAATAAGTCTTGAAGGAACTTACTCGGGTTTCAAATTGACGCCTTGCGAAACGAACTCACTCGGATTTTCATCCGATGCCTCGACTTAAGAAGATCCGAAAAAATTCCATAAGTGTTGAAGGACCCACACGGATTTTCATCCGATGCCTTATAGTTGGATATTGTTCTTGAATGTGGGATCTTGTTCTTGAATGTGGATGTATGATGCCCCCCCAATCAAAAGATAGTTTGTTGAAAGCCAAAAATTGCATTGATTGAGTTGAAAATGTTTACATCGCGAACAAAATTGAAATCATCGTCAAGGATAAAACTTTTTGAGATGCCTGGCATTCCACGACCGATCCAACTCTTTCTGGGTGTTGATGTTCTTCAGCCTGTAAGCTCCTGAACCAACTGGTTTTACAACCATATAAGGTCCTTCCCAGGAAGGGTCCAATTTTCTTTGGTGACGCGGGTCGGAAGCTAGGGTGTTTCTCAACACCAAATCTTCGGCTAAGTACCGGCGATTCTTCACTCGAGTATTATAATGAGACGCTATCCTTCTTTGATAATGTTGAGTTCGTGCTATTGCCTTTGCCCGAACTTCGTCCAACAGATCAAGACTATCAAGCAGTCCTTGTTCATTTGCTTTTTCCTCGAACTCACGATCTCGTAATGTCCCCGCCATTATCTCCACTGGTGCCAATGCTTCGGATCCATATGCCAACCTGAATAGAGTTTATCCTGTGGGTGTTCGAACCGTAGTTCTATAGGCCCACAGTACATTATGAAGTTCTTCGACCCAAGAAGCTTTGTCGACTTTCGAGTCTTCTCTTTATTCCTTACAAGAGCGTTCGGTTAGTAACCTCTACCCGTCCATTGCTCTCTGGGGTATGCCATCGAGGACATACGATGCTCGATCATATATGTACCGCAAAGTTGCTCAAATTGCGGACAGTCAAACTGAGTACCATGGTCAGTGACGATAATCTTTGGAATCCCAAAGCGATATATGATTGATTCAAGCACGAATTTCTCCACTTTTTTCTCAGTAATTGCTGCCGTGCAACCGGCTTCAACCCATTTCGTGAAGTAATCAATTGCTACTATCAGATATTCCCGTCCGCCTGACGCCTTGGTGAATTTGCCCATGATATCAATTCCCCACATCGCAAAGGGAATGGGATCTAAAATTGAAGACATGGTTTCCGCCGGGCGCTTCGATACTGTAGCATGAATTTGACAGTTACCACACCGACGAACATATTCCATAGCGGCCTCTTGGACCTTAGGCCAATATAACCCAAGTCTCAGAATTTTGTGAGTCAGGGCTCGTCCACCCATGTGAGCTCCACAAATTCCTTCATGAACCTCATCCAAAGCTGATTTTGCTCCTTCAGGGCCTATACATCTCATAAGGGGTCCAGAATAAGATCTTTTGTATAGTCTCCCATTCTGAATGACAAATCTAGCTGATCGAATCTTGATCAACTTTGCCTCTTTCGGATCCCCAGGTAATTTGTCATCTCTCGGATACTCGATTATCGGATCCATCCAAAGAACGCCTCGCTTCAATATAAGAAATTTCTTTCTCATGATAACTTGGAAAAGTTATTTCTTCAATATAGACCGAAGGGTCTAAATTCTTTTCTTTGGCATTGGCTAGTCGGGATAGCTCATCCGCCATCGAATTTTCATTCCTCGAAATCTGAGATATCTTCAAATTCCGAAATTGGTTTTGAAATGCCTGCACTATCTCTTGATATTTTTGCAAGCATGGTTCTTTAATACCATACTCCCCCTAGACTTGGTTGACTATAAGTTGAGAGTCACTATAAATAGTAACTTCTGCAATAGACAATGCTTTTGACAACCGAAGTCCAGCTATCAGAGCCTCATATTCTTCGTTATTATTACTTGCTTCAAATGCAAATCTCAAAGCATATCGAATAATAAATCATGCTGGACTTTTTAATAGAATTCCAGCTCCTGATCCATCTTTATTACTTGAACCATCCACATATACCTCCCAAGTGGTTGGTATAATGGGATCTTCGATGGTGGATTCCACCGGTGCAGTAGTTTCTACTACAAAATCGGCTAATGCCTGAGCCTTGATTGCAGTTCTGGGCTTAAAGCTCACTTGGAACTCACTGAGTTCAATTGACCGAGACACCATCTTTCCAGACAAATCAGGTTTATTAAGAACTTTACTAAGAGGAAAAGTTGTAAATACCTCAATTGGATGAGCCTAAAAATATGGCCTTAGCTTCTGGCAGCCATCATAAGAGCCAGAGCCTGCTTCTCAATCTGCAAATATCTTGTCTCCGCATCTAGCAACACGTGGCTTACATAGTAAATCGGCCACTGTTTTTTATCTTTTTCACGAACAAGTACCGCACTGACCGCTGAAAGGGACGTCGCTAGATATAGCTGTAATATTTCCCCCTTCTCCGGTCCGGACAAGATCGGTGGTTGTCCAAGTGCTTCTTTTAACTCCTCGAAAGCTTTTCGGCATTCTTCATCCATTTTGCTTCCTTGCTGCCCTTCAAAGTCTTTAAGTGCCTTGAAGAAAGGCAAACATTTTTCTCGGGACTTGGAGATGAATCGATTCAAAGCAGCAACTCCCCCTGTTAAACACTGCACATCACGAACAGTTTTGGGAGCCTCCATATCAACCAGAGCTTTTATTTTGGCAGGATTAGCCTCAATTCCCTCTCGTGATACCATGAAGCCCAAAAATTTGCCCGAGGAGACTCCAAAGGCGCATTTTTCTCGGGTTTAGCTTCATTTGATACTTTCGCAAGATCGAGAATACCTCGATCAAATCTGCAATATGATTTGCTTTTGTAAAGCTTTTCACTAGCATGTCGTCAACATAAGCTTCAACATTCTTTCCTATCAGCTCTTTGAAAATCTTGTTGACGGCCCTCGATATGTTGCTCTTGCGTTCTTCGTGCCAAAAGGCATGACCTTATAATAATAGCTTTCACGATCGATCATGAAAGCCGTAAACTTCTCATCCTCCTTATTCATAAGGATCCGATTATACCTCGAGTAGGCATCCATGAAACTTAAAGTTTCATATCCCTGTGATCGCATCTATCAAGAGGTCAATCCGAGGCAACGGATAGCAATCTTTAGGGCAAGCCCTGTTAAGATCTGTGTAGTCTGTACACATCCTCCACTTCCCATTCGCCTTTTTTACCATTACCACGTTGGCCAACCAAGTTGGGCATTCAATTGGTTCTATGAAACCAGAATTCTTGAGTTTTTCAACTTCGCTACGAACGGCTTCATATTTTTCAATGGAGAAATTTCTCCTTTTCTGTATCACTAGTTTCGCCTTAGGATCTATCCGAGTTTATGCCTCGCGACAGCCCGATCGATTCCTCGGCATGTCTTCAGCAGACCATGCAAATACATCTTTATTCTGTTGAAGAAATAACTTCAACTCATCTTTGAATTCCTCTAGCTGTTCAGACCCGATATAAGTAATCTTTTTCTCATCCTCGGTACACAGCTGGATTTGTTCCAGCTTCTCCACTGGTTCGGGTCTTTGCATCTCTGCCTCTTCCCGATCGTCTCGAACTTCTATAGGTAGGGCGCTTACCTTCCTCGGGCCCTCCTTGTCTTTTAAATAGGCAACGTAACA